>NC_136061.1:94239944-94297444 GCF_964261635.1 Lissotriton helveticus
ATCCTCCTCCTCAGAGTCCTCATGAAGCGTTAACGTGCTATTTTGAGCCTCCACTCAGACAGGATGAAGTGTACCATTGCCAAGATCTTTGGTTCGGCATCTTTAGGCTATGCTTATGCATTATAGAAAACGGTGTTCGAGGCATTTGAGCTTTAGATCACATGCTTTGCATACTCCTGCCATCTAGTGTCGGGTCCGGATGTTTGCAAGTTGTTGTTATTCGTAGAAGTCCTTCCAGTCACGAGGTAGGTGACTCCTCCTTTCGGTGATAGTGCTCATGGGCATCGACTCCATTGTTAGATTTTTTTTCCCGCCATCAGTTTCGGAAGTGTAATTTCACTCCTGTTCGAAGCTGTTCTTCAGGTTCCTGTCGGTGCGCAATCCAATCACCCTCGATGGTATTGTTATTCGATTGTGTTTCCCATTCCCCACGTATCGGTTTCACAAAAAACTCTTTCGATCGGGTAAACTTTGTGGAAGGCCGTTGGGCCTAACCGTGCCAAAATATTTCGCTGTTGAACGGACTCCATTCAAATTCTGTCCTCTGTGCCATGCTAGGTACCCACGCACCAACTCGCACAAAGTGTGCAACTTGTGCCTCTCCCCAGTGCACAACGAACAAGATTGTGACACGTGCAAATCTATCCGATCCAAAAAGACGCTCCGTGAACATCCGGCTCCTCATCACGAAATCAACAACACTTCAGCACCATTCAGCATCTCTTCAAAGATTCAGAGTATGACGTTGACAACGCGCAAGGAGCCGAGGATGAAGAGGAGCCCATTTCCATGTCAGAAGTAGACTCCGACTTGGACGAGGAGATTCCGCAGGGTCAACGTACAGTGAGTACTGAGCCACCCCTGCCCCAAACTCCAACGCTGCCCAAGGAAAAGGCCAAGGGCCTTCCTTTGCCTTCGGGCCAAGGTCGGTCCTGAGAACATGTTTCAGATGCCCCGCCTTCGGCCTCGGCACTGAAACAAATATCAAAGCCTTCCGGCTCGGGATCGAGTCAACCCCATTCGGGCACCAAGCTGAAATCGGCATCGAAACAAACACATTTCGGAGTCAACTCCTTCGGTACCGAAACTAAAACCATCCTAGGCCCCGAAAACCTCAGCTCCAAAAATATTGGCACAGAAAGATAAAACAGCTCCTACTCCATTAAAGGAGCCTCGCTTCGACGCCCCACCTTCAAACTCAGGCCCAAAACAGAAGGAAATGGTCATCAATCCCAAAACTAGACATATCCAGACGAAATTGCAATTAAAACATACCTCAGAAGCAGAGGACATTTACCACATCCCTCTTAAGAGGAAAAATGTCGGTACTAATCCCTCACCTCCTTCTATTTCTCCTCCTTCCCCACCTAACCCACACTTAGTAATGACACCCACAAATTCACCACCACCACGTTCAACTGACAACCAGTATGATGGGGATGGGGTAGATAATTGTTCTGATCCATGGAATGATTAGAATACAGATCAAAACACAGACAATGATCCAGATTTATACCCTACAAAACCCTCTCCACCTGATAACACATGGTATGTAGATCTAATAAATAGGGCTGCTGAATATCATGGAGTTCAGCTACACAAAGAATCAAAAAATCCTGTCCGCGAACTGATTTTTACACCAAGGGTGGATAAAAAGTATAAACCAGCACCATCAGACCCAGTTTATATAAGAGGTCAGTTGCCATTAGATTCCCTGGTGGTTTCAAACGCCAGTAAGCGGGCAAACTCACAAAAATCAGGAGATGCCCCTTCTCCTGATAAAGAATTTAACTAATAGATGCTTCCGAAAAGAGAATAGCTGCGCAGGCAGCCAATCATTGGTGTATTACCAATACCCAAGCTCTTCTAGCTAGATACGACGAAGCACACTACGACGAATTGGAACAATTGCTTCAATTTCTACCTGACGAACACAAGGCTATGGCGCATGACCTACTTCAGGAGGGAAGTTAATTTTAAACACATCCATTGGATGTGCTTTAGATGCAGCTGACACAGCGGCTTGCTATGAAGGCATGCCTGGCTTAGGATTTCAGGGATTAAACCTGAAGTACAGGGTTCTATCTTAAACTTAACTTTCGACAAAGAGCATCTCTTTGGTAGACACTTTAGAGAAGATGAAAAATACACATACATTGCAAAATCCATGGGGGCCTTACAGTCCCCAACCACTAGGGGTTCTTTTCATCGCTCCTTCTACGGAGGGGGCTCAAAAAATATATGTACGGACAACACATCTGTCATATAAAGGTAGCACTCAGTCATCCTCTTCAAGTGGTTACTTTCTAGGCTGATTTAGAGGCAACAATACTAAGGGAAGAGGTAAAGGTTCCACACCCGCACCTCCCCCCTCAACTAGCAAACAGTGACTTGCCTCCCCTGCCCCCGATCATTCCACACTGGTCGGGGAACGTCTATCTCAATTCCTCCCCGTCTGGCATACAATAACTTCAGACAGATGGGTTATAGGAATTATCCAATCTGGTTATTGCCTGGAGTTTACCACCAATCCTCCAAACATTCCTCAACGTTCTCACAAAATGTCACCTCAAACAAGAGGTTCAACCTGTGCTGCAAAAAGGAGCTATAGGGCCTGTATCACTTCAATATCCATGATCGGGCATGTGCTCCCTATATTTTCTCATTCCCAAAAAAGACGGCCATCTAAGGCCTATAGTAGACCTCAGAGCACTAAATCAGTACATTCAATCTGACCACTTTCATAGGGTCACACTTCAAGAAGTACTCCCACTTCTACAGCAAGGCAACTTTATGTCCACTTTAGACATAAAGGAAACATACTTCCATATTCCAATAAATCCCACTTATCACAAATACCTCAGGTTTGTAGTAGCAGGACAACACTACCAGTTCAAGGTGCTTCCATTCGGAGTCACCACTGCTCCCAGCGTATTCACCAAATGCCTGGCAGTAGTCCCTGCTCACCTGCGAAGACCACAAATTCATCTCTACCCATACTTGGATGACTGGCTCATCAAAGCCAGCTCTTACCCAAAGTGTCTCCAGCACACTCGAATAACGCTGCAATTTCTGCGTGATCTAGGTTTCACACTGAAAGTGCCAAAGTTACATCTGCAGCCCTCTAACACACAAACATATCCGGGATCCACTCTCTATAATCAAAAAGCTCTAGCTTGTCCCAGTGCAGCCAGTATTTGGAATATTCAGGCTCTAGTCTTCGTTTCAGCCAAACTGGTTACTTCCAAACCGAGAATTCATGCAGCTGCTAGGAATGATGGCGTCTTGCATCATGATAGTTCCCCATGCAAGACTACAAATGCGTCCCCTTCAGGAATGCTGAGCACGACAGTAGAATCAGTCTCTGGGTCAATTATCAGATCTAGTATTGGTAGACCGCTGCACTCATCACTCTTTGCAGTGGTGGAATCCACAGAATTTATCCAAAGTGCGGTCCTTCATCGACCATGCTAACAGACGTATTGCTCACTGGTTGGGAAGCTCTTCTCCAAACTCTCACTGTTCAAGGTTTATGGAGCCAGAAGCAAAAGTGACTTCACATAAATCATTTGAGCTTCTAGCAGTATTTCTAGCACTCAAACCATTTCAGAGGCACCTTACAGGCAAAGCTGTCCTATTCCACACCGACAACATGACAGCCATGTATTACATACAGAAACAGTGTGGGACACACGCTCTCCAGCTGTCACACCTTGCACAAGCCGTTTGGAAGTGGGCCATACATCACAAAATCTTTCTCAATGGCGGAACACCTCCCATGAGTAAACAACCAAATAGAGATTCACAAGTGGGAACTTCACCCTAGTTCTCCTCCCTGAAGTCCTTTCTTTCAAAAATCTCAGGATAAATGCTTTTACAGTATTATTTCATAATACTCCTTTTACTGTACGCACTTTACCATATGACAAGTATTGCAATTGTGGCAATTCACTTCTCTTGCATGAGAAAGAAGACTGCTCAATAAATAACCACTTTTATTGAAAGCGCCCGTCTCTATTTCTCTGCACTCCTAGTGAAACTAAGCATGCACGATTGACTGATTGAAATAGCTGTCTATTGTTTCCGCGACTCTGGAGATATACTCCTTATTCTGGAGGGAGCAAAGTTGTCATGTTTATGCGGTTGTCAGAAACTAATCCCTTCTTGTCTATTCAGGAAAGTTAACTCCTTCCTGTTCACTCGAGAAAGTTTCTAGTGACCTCTGAGCTAGCTGGCATTCATAATTAAGTCTAACATATTCAATAGAGACCTAGTCGACCTCAGTCCTACGTCTAAACTATCGTTTGTTATTCCAATGCGCAGAGCCTTTTGGGAATATAGGAACTACACTACACTTCGACCCCCGGTATCCACACCCATTGTCCAAAGGCAATGCACTATGGCTGAATTGATCAGGGATATTTGCCTATACTTTTCCGCCTCTCCCACTCATTCCAATAGTGGTTCGGAAGCTTGGACAAACATCCCTCACCCTGATACTAGTAGTTCCCACAGTCCGCTTTAACATCCATACGCTTGCATCACGCTGCAATAGCTGCATACATTCAAAATAGACAACATCTGTCCCTTTTCAGAGTACCCGTTACCAAGGCTTTTATGGAAGGACTTAAGTACTATTCTACCAAGACTTCCACTGGCTCCAGTATGGATTCTTAACATTGTCCTTACCAGACATAAGTTTGAACTGCAATTTCTCACTTGGAAAGTTGCTTTTCTCATTGCGATTACATCACTAAGGAGAGTGGGTGAGCTTCAGGCACTAACCATAGAACAACCATTTTTCCAGCTCCACAAAGACAAAGTGGTTTTTCGTACTAATCCCTAAATTATTACTCAAAGTGGTATCTGCCTTTCACATCAATCAATCTCTTGAGTTGTGTGTGTTCTTTCCTCAACCAGATTCAGTGGCAGAACGGGCTCTACACACTTCGGATGTTAGACGAGCCTTACTACATTACATACAGAGAACAAAACCATTTTGCCAACCTCATCAACTCCTTTTGGCTTTTGCTCCACCACACAAAGGCAATGCTATTTCTAAATATGGAATTGCTTGGTTGATTGTTAAATGTATCCAAACATGCTATGCAATAGTAAAGAGGACTTTACTAAAAAAAAAACCACAGCGCATTCCACCCGCGAACTAGGGGCAACTATGGCTTTCTTAGTTAACATCTCCATAGCTGACCTCTGTAAAGTTGCAACATGGTCTACACCGCGCACATTCACCAAACACTATTGTGTAGATGTGTTAGTGAAACAACAAGCTAATGTAGGCCAGTCAGTACTTGGAAAGCTTTTTCAGACCACTGCAACAGCTACAGGTTAACCACCGCTTTGTGATAATACTGCTGTATGGTCTATGCAAAGCATGTGATCTACAGCTCAAATGCCTTGAATGGATAATGTTACTTACCGCTTACTGGGTAAGTTCTAGGCATGTACAGCTTTAAATACACATGCACCCACCTGCCTCCCCGGGTACCTATACCTGCTCTGCTTACTTAGCATGAACATCTCTATTCTACTCTTACTAACTCTATTCTCACCCTCTGCGGGAAAACAATCTAACAATGGAGTTGATGCCCATGTGCACTATCACCGAAAGGAGGACTCTCCTACCACATGACTGGAAAGACTTCTTCAGAGAAAAACAACTTTTAAATATCCAGACCCAACACTAGATGGCAGGAGTATGCAAAGCATGTGAATCTATAACTCTACATGCCAAGAACAGTTGCTTACTAGGTAAGTTACATTATCCTTCCTGACCCTCCTGCTGAACAGCCCGTGTCCCCACCTTCTCCACTAATTCCTCCACCTATCACTCCTAGAATGATGCCGGTTTCACACATTGCAGTACCACAGATCGTTCATCGTCTGACAGAGTAGGCGAGATTCATCAGTATTGGGGTGTCTTTCATAAATTCACATTCTTGAATCATTCCCGGTCTTCGAAGTGGGAGTCCCACAGTACATTAAAACAGGAAGTAATGACTTTAACATTAAAGTTAATAGAGAAAAAAATATTTACTTTAATATCTTTTCCTAGCCACAGAGGCTCAAGGCTCTCAGATTTTCGACTGCACGTCGTGTGAAGGGGTTCAAAGCCTATGAACACGGACCTGCGTCGCCTTTCTTCGTCAGTCAAAACTGTCGACGGAAGAACAGTCTACAAAAACTTAATCGTAGACATCCTCGTTGATATTTTTTCTTTTTATATCTATCGTTGTTAACCCAGACGATTTTGCCCGCAACTCAGGATAATGGTTCCGCTTCTACATCTATGAAGTGGAAAAATGCACTGGACACTGTATTTTCAGTTACAGTTCCCCAATCTCAGAGCTTCACAAGAAGTGATTTTACATATTGATACCTCCCTTAGTAAGGGATCTCCCTGTGACCCAGAAGTTACTTTTGGTTATGGAGTCAGATGAAGATTTAGATGACGAAGGCATGTTTGGTGTGTCTCATAGTCCTTCAGACTTTTGAATAAAATGCCAGGAGGATGATGATGAGTAAGTCTACTATCTTCAGGAATCCAACCAGGATACACAAAGGGAACAAATCATTCAAATGCCTGTTTCCCTAGTATCAAATCTACAGCATATGGTGGAAGATTACAACCGCAGATTCCCTCCTTCAGAACCAGCTACTTCAGGTCCTCAAACTCTTACTGCGCAGCCTTCCTTGATAATAAGATCTCCATCCCACACCCCCTTTTTCTCCACCACCTGTTGCACTGCAACCACAGGGTCAGGAGCATCATTCTACATACGATGAGAGAGAGGAGGGTGAGCTGGATGAGGTATCACTACCTAACGAGTGGGACGTCTATGGAATACAAACACCATCTCCTTCCACCCCACCTCTGGTGGATTCGCCACCCGAAGATATAGGGGTTTTTCATACCCTTAAGGAAGGAGCAGCAAAGAGATTTCAGCTTCCTATGGTCACCAAACAAGCTGATTGTTTCCTTTATGATTTTAAGGAACAGACTAAGACCGATTCGTTCAATCCCCATAGTGGCTTTTATATGGGAGGAAGGACTGAAGGTAATGAACACCAGCTTCAATCCCAGCAGCCTTGTTTGAGTTGGAGAAGAAGTATAAGGCACCGGAAAACTCGCTTGCCTGCATTATAGTACAACCTAAACCGGATTCTGTGAGCATCGTGCCAGAAATCCTGCTCACCCCTATCTGCCCCTCCTGATGGAGACGGAAGATGTCTTGACTCTAATTCTCCACTATGGCAGAAACCACTGTTAGAGCGGTCAATTCACTTGACATTCTGGGTAGATACGACCACCAAATGTGGTCGGGCATTTCGCCATTTATTGCAATGTTGCATGAGAACTCGAAGGCAGAATCTTCAGGAGGGGGAGAGAGTATCTCGGCGGAGATTTACTGCGCTGTAGATGTTTCGTCAGCAGGTTTTGGACAATTAGCTCACCACTACTGCATTGCGCTCGTACTCGCTATATTATTGCTTTTTAATATTACCCGTTTTGTCTTCTTGTTTAATTATAATTTTGATGCACAGTTTTCCCTCGCTTTTAAAATCCCCCTCTGCATAGCCGCATTGCTGCATTTAGATTGTGACACTCACCGCTGCTTAGCGGGCCGGATCCTCGCGTTCAGAAATCGGTGGGCGCCATCTTGGGTGGGGGTTAGGGAAAGGCGGAAACGCTCTGCACTCTAGCAGTCAGGTGGACTGGCTAGAGCCCTATATTTACTAGTGCTCATGGCGCGCAGCGTGTGCGCGCAGCGTGATCGCCGCAGCCACGCCGGAGTCACGCCAGAGTCCAGCCCGTCTGCGCCCGTCCGCGCTGAGGACGGGCTGGGTGGCTGGATTCTAGGTCAGGATAAGGTAGGCCATCACCTATTGAAATACTCCTTACAGGATGTACTGCGTCTTAAACCTCCAGTTGCAACATGTTTTCATAGGAGTACCCCTGAAGACCTTCTTTTACCCATTGGATGTGGTTGCTTTCAGGTAGGCTCGGGGGGTTTCAACCCAGCCTCTCCCTCCTCTCCTTGGGAGCCCTGCTCTCCGTTGGGATCTAGTGCGCCGAGCGAAAATTGTTTTCTCATTAACGCTCGCTCACTTATTAAAAATAACATTGTTTTTAAGGAGCTCGTACTAGAGAAGAACCCTTCATGGGTCTTTGTTACGGAAACATGGGCTAAAGACTCCTCAGGTCCAGATCTTGTCGAAGCGGTCCCTGATGGGTACTGCTTAGCACGACAGGACCGAATAGGCCGTGTTGGGGGTGGGCTGGCTATCCTGTATAAAGACAGGTTCCAATGTCACATCATGCCCGTCTCTGACCACAAGGATGTTGTCCAAGTGCTATATTTTTCATTGTTCGACTCTCTTAATCCCGCATTTAACGGGATTCTGGTCTATCGTCCTCCCGGTCCCAGAGCAGACTTTGGCCTGAAACTGCTTCATGTTTTGGAACCTTATTTTGGCCGTGAAAATCTCACTATTCTAGGTGATTTCAATTTTCACTTAGAACTGTTGGAGGCTCATGACACCCTTACCCTGCTGGAAGCTATGTCAGCTTGTGGGCTCACCCAACTGGTGAAAGGACCTACCCACCGAGCGGGACATACGCTCGATGGGATTTTCTCTAATGATCAGAGGTTGACAGTAACGGATCCCTTTTCTCTGTCTTGGTCGGATCACCTGGCCGTCCCCTTTAATCTGACCCACCCGAGCCAGGACACCGCTAGAAAAGTTCCGAGTACGATTGAAGTACGTAGGAATCTTAAAAACATCAGGGAAAACTCTTTTGTTCCGTGGACACTGAGTTTGTCCTCAACCCTTATACCCTTAATATTTCTAATAACTCTGTTTCTGTTTATTGCCAAGCTGTCACAAGCGCGGAGATACTTCTACGGAAGTCTATTCCTAGCGCTATACAAGCCTATAAATAAATAAATAAATAAACCCAGGAGATGGATGTTCCATTGGCGGTATCACAATATGAAAAGATCATCATAGAGGCCCTGGATGAACTGGCTCCCGCTCGGTCTTGCTATTCAGCTAGGAAAAGACCTTCAGCCCCCTGGTTCTCTTAACATCTAAGACTTCTTAGACAGGAAGTAAGGAGACAGGAGCGCCTATGGCATGCTAGTTGGGACCAAAGGGATAGGGAAGCCCACAAGATCCTGTTAAAAAGATATAAGCTGGAAGTGATTAGGAGCAAACAAGATTACTTTACGGCCCTCACAGCTTCACTTTCATCTCCTAAAGAGCTCTTCAGGATTGTGGACTCTCTTACATCTCTCCAGGTCCCCGACCCTGTTATTGCATCTCAGGAGCTCTGCAATAGTATAGCCTCCTTCTTTCAGTCCAAAATATCGGACATTTATACTGCCTTGGAGTCGCAGAGTTAATCTAACGCTGAGTCCCCGGTTTCCGCTGCTTTGGACGCTGCCTCTGTAGAGTTACCTCAGGCCGGAGGTCTGGAATCCTTCCCTCCTCTTTCCCTACAGGACCTAGAGATTCTCCTCAATAAAACTAAATCTGGTTCTCCGCTAGACGCCTGTCCTTTAAAATCCTTAAACAGTGTAGAGAATCCCTCCTACCCACTCTGGTTGACATCATGAATAGGGTGATGAGGGAGGGCATTTTTCCCCAGCAGTGGAAAAATGCTGTTGTAAAACCACTGCTCAAGAAACCTTCACTTGATCCTGGGGTATTAAAAAACTTTCGCCCCATCTCACTGCTCCCGGCTCCCGCGAAGATGTTAGAAGCTCATTTAAATAAACATCTCGCTGCCTTCGTGGAGAGCTCGGGTTGTCTGGATCTTTCCCAGCATGGGTTTAGGAGGGAACATAGCACCGAGTCTGCCCTCACCTTAGTGCTTGATTCTATCCGCACGTATGTGGATGGGGGTCAGACCTCCCTCCTAGTCCTTTTAGACCTCACGGCCGCCTTCGATACCTTTTCCCCCCCGGTCCTTACATCTCGACTGGGTGAGATTGGGGTCCAGGGGGCGGCCCTGGGGCTCCTTTCCTCGACCATAGAGAGCAAAGGGTGATGCTGGGTAAATTTCTATCTCCATCCCTGTCTCTGCAATGTGGGGTCCCTCAGGGGTCGGCGCTTAGCCCCACCCTTTTTAACATTTATGTGACCCCCCCTTGCCAGACTTATTAGATCTTTCGGGATGGAGGTAGTTTCCTATGCGGATGACACCCAGATCCTCGTCTCTCTCTCCCAGTCAGTTATGTCGACTGCCTCAAATTTTAGATCTTGTATGGAGGCAGTCGGCCAGTGGATGATTCACAACTCACTGAAACTGAACGGGGAGAAGACTGAGGTGATGGTGTTTGGAGGAAAGGAAGAGATTTGGTCAGTTGCATGGTGGCCGGACTCACTGGGTGCCTGTCCTGATCCCACTTTTTTAGCTAAAAACCTTGGGGTCATGATTGATCCCACCCTTAGTATGTGCCAACAGGTTAACAGGACTGGATCAACCTGTTGGGGCATCATCCACATACTAAGGAAAATTAGGCACTATCTCTCTTTGCAGGCAAGAAAGCAACTTGCCGTTGCCCTCCTGGGCTCCCGTCTGGACTACTGCAATGCGCTGTATGCGGGACTGAATAAAAGTCAGCTGCAGCGCTTGCAGGTGGTCCAGAATGCAGCAGCCAGATTTGTCTTGGATCTACCTCGACGTGCCTCTGCCACCTCAGCCAGGAAGCAGCTTCATTGGCTTCCTGTTGAGGGCCGGATACTTTTTAAAACCATGTGTATGGTCTATAAGGCTTTGGCTAAAAATAGCCCTACTGGCATTGGATCCATTCTGTCTTATTATAATCCTGGCAGGAACCTTCGCTCTTCAAACAGACTCCTTCTCTTTGTTCCGCGTATTCGGAAAACTAGGTGGGGTGGGAAAGCTTTTTCTCATTTGGCCCCAAAGTGGTGGAACGCTCTCCCGCTTGAATTAAGGTCTCTTTCCACCTTACAATCATTTAGATCTGCCCTCAAGACCCACCTCTTTGTACGCGCGTACTTGTAGTTGTGCCCTGCATTTCTGATCTTTTTTGGGAGGCGCCTTGATACCTTCGGGTTTAGTCCGCGCGGTATAAATTGCTAAATAAATAAATTAGCTGGGGCGGCGGTCCTAAGACTGCAGGATTGGTTAAGATTTACTACTTTCTGCCAAGAAGTACATACAAAGATCATCAATATGCCTTACGATGGTAAATCCTTATTTGACCATCACATTGACAAAGCGCTGCAAACGATTAAGAAAGATACAGAAACTGCGAAGGCGCTGGGCATCCTGCAGCTTAAGAAGCAGCCTTTTCATGGAGCCAGCGGGCGTGACTCGTCTTCCGTTCGGGGAAGTTAGAATCAGTATAAACAGTTCTAAACTTATCAGGGGCAATACCAATATTCATCAACACAACATCAGCAGTGGTACAAACCACCTCCTGCCGCTTCCTACAAGCACTATAGAGGAAAGACGGCCATCAGAGGAAGAGTGAGCACCAAGAAACAGTGACAAACGCCCAGTTCCGGCCACAATCTCCACCAATCCTCACGAGATTGGTGGAGAGATTTCCTGTTTCCTCCCCTAATGGTCTACAATAACAGACAGATGGGTTTTAGATATAGTTTCCAATGGTCACAATCTGGAATTTTAGAAGATCCCTCCAAATTGCCCACCCCAAGGTCCTCCACCATCTCATCTAACTGAATTACTATCTCAGATGAGGATAATGTTGTACAAGGGAGCAATCGAAGTGGCACCAGGCGCACAGAGAACAGGATTTTTTCAATATTTTTCCTCATAAGAAATCGGGAGAATTGTGTCCCCTTCATAAATTCCTGAAAAAACAAACCGTTTGTATGTTATCTCTTCAGGAAGTGCTTCAATTAGTGAATCCAGGAGATTGCATGACTACCTTAGACCTACAAGACACCTATTTTCATATCCCTATTCTCCCCAAGCACAGGAAAATCTTATGCTTCAGAGTGGCTGGCATGGACTATCAGTCCGGGTTTCTTCCATTTGGCCTTCGTTCGGTGCCTCAAATGTTCACTGAGGTCCTAGCACCGGTGACGGGCCATCTAAGACAAGCAGGGATTCAAATCTTCCCCTACATGGATGATTGTCTCATAAAAGCAACATTTTTTCATTGGTGAACGGTCATACTCAGAGATGCCTCATCTTTTTTTAATCCTTGGGGGCTGCCCAACGTTCCAAAGTCTCAGCGAATTCTCTTTAGGATCAGAATGTTTTTAGGAGCCACCTTGGACACTCATCAGGCAAAAGCCTCTGCCTCGCAGGAAAGGCAGGAGAAGATTTGCAGACTGGCAACTCTACTCCTCATAAAGTCAATTTCAGTACGGAGGTACAAATCGCTTCTGAGAATGTTGTCCTCCTGCATTCCCCTCATTACCAACTACTGCTTGTGGATGAGGTCCTTGCAAGAATTAGACAGTCAGTTGTTACAAATCTCCGGGTCCCTCAAGAATATTAGAAGGATAACACCACCGATGAAGGAGGAGCTTCAATGGTGGATTCACATCCCGAACATAGCCACAGGGCAGTCATTCTTAATAGGTCCTCAGAAATACATAATTACGACCAACGCCTCCCTCGAAGGTGGGGAGCACATCTGGAGTGTCGTTCAGTCAAGGGAAGATAGAAAAGCAATCAACGGTCTCTAAAAATAAATCTGTGGCACGAAAAGCAATTTTCCTTGCCCTGAAGTCCTTTCTTTCAAAAATCTCACGAGCATCAGTTTTAATTCAGACAGATAATGACAAGTATGCATTATCTAAACAAACAAACAAGGAGGGACAAGATCGACTACGCGATCTCTGCAAGCCCAGCAAATTTGGGATTGGGCAATTCAGCACCAGATAATAACAGCAGAACATGTTCCAGGAGTGGCCAATATCCTGGCCGATTCAATGAGCAGGTCAATCTCTGCCAACGACGAGTTGGAACTCAACCAACCGACTTGGATCACCTCTTTCTATCGTAGGGCGAACCGAAGTTAGACCTATTTGCAACCAGTTAGAACCACAAATGCCGGGAATGCGTTTTTGATGAATTGGTCAAAGAT
Organism: Lissotriton helveticus; assembly: GCF_964261635.1. Taxonomy (NCBI): domain Eukaryota; kingdom Metazoa; phylum Chordata; class Amphibia; order Caudata; family Salamandridae; genus Lissotriton; species Lissotriton helveticus. Next base: position 94,253,060 of record NC_136061.1, read on the forward strand.
TTATGTTTAAGCTTTTCCTCAGATTCCTGTAATTCCAAGGGTGCTCCAGAAGATGAGTAAGGAATCTTGCTGAATATTACTCATAGCACCCAGGTTGCCTCGCCAGTTCTGGTTCACAGAGCTTCTCCTTCTATTGGAGTACAAACCCCTTCTGTTACTTCCAATACCGAACTTGTTAACGATGAATAAAGGCCAAGTCTGTCATCCAGACACAACATCTCTTCGATTGTCGGCTTGGCACCTGAACACAATGAATTCGCTGATCTAGCCATCCCTGCTGACTGTCAGGAGGTCCTTGTGAATGCTAGAGCTCCATCCCCTATCAAAACTTACAAGCTTAAATGGAAGAGATTCTGCCACTAGTGTGAAAGCTCTGATCTACATCCTATACAATCGCATCCAGAGCAATTAGTACCTTTTTTCCTGCAGCTGGCTTGGTCTGGTCTCTTCCATTTGTCCTTTAAGGTTTTCTTTGCTGCAATATCCAGAGTTCGGCGACATAATGAGTCACAGTCGCTTTGGTCATCTAGAATTCTGAAACCATTTCTAAAAGGCTTGTTTAGAATGTTCCCACTACTAAGGGGTCCACTCCACCTTGGCATCTTAACATTGTGTTGGCACAACTTTTGAATGGTTAATTTGAGCCCATTCAGAGAGCGGACCTCAAATATATCACATGGAAAACTTCTCTTCTGCTGGCTCTCACGTCAGCTAGACTGATAAACGATATATAAGCTTTCACAACTTGTCATCCTGTCGTTCAGTTTACAAAGGACTCCGTACCAAACCTACCTTCATACATAAGATTCCATCTGATTTTAATTTAAATGAACCAATCATATTGAAAACTTTTTTTCCCAAATCCACAATCGCCAGCGGAAAGATCTTTGCACTCCTTGGATCGAAAGCGGTGTATAAAATTCTATCTTCAGAAGACCACCAGCATCCGCAAAACTGATCAGCTTTTTGCGGCATTTGGGAACATCAGGAAGGGATATCCTGTTACTAAACAAACTACAGCATGTTTGATGTCATCAGCTATAGAATTCTGCCTTCAGCAAACAGTGAAAGCTCACTCTACGAGAGCGGTTTCCTCTTCGACAGCCCTCTGTGCCGGTGTGACTATACAACAGATTTGCAAAGCAGCAACCTGGTCCAGCAGGCACACATTTACAAGGCATTGCTGTTTGGAAGCCACAAGTAATGCTGACACAGCTGTGGGACAAGCGGTTCTCTGTAATCTTTTTTAATGAGGTGAGCCTCTCTCCTTCCCACCTTCCTATGTCTTGACTATTGCTTTTACTTGATTGATTGATTTAAGTTAGTTTTATCATATATACATAATGTACACTTGTATATTTAAATACATATAAGCAAGAAAATGTCGTCATATTTTATATTTATATATATATGTATATATTTGTATATATGTATAGGTATTTATGATGCATATCTGAAAGAAACAGGTTAGTATTAGATTCCTTACCTTAGAATATCCCCAGGCGTCAGTCTGGATCCGGAAACTTTTGCGTAGCAGTACCCCTGCGCGTCGGTAGGCGTCGTCTGCAGGCGTCCCCTGCGGCTCCGCGTCGTCGGCGTCGTGCGCCGTGATGACGTCGCTGGAGTATATAGACGCCGCCTCCGCGCGCTGACGTCAGTTCTTCTTTTTTCCGCGCCAGTTAGCGCAGATCCGAAGAGCAGTACTCCGGTCTTTTGACCAAGTGTTTGTAAAACTTAATCTTTCTACGGTGCCGGTAGGATGCCTGGGTTTAAGAGCTGCGACGAGTGCGACCGCATGATGTCGGTCACCGACCACCATCGACTCTGCCTCCGGTGTCTGGGCGCGGACCACGACGTGGAGTCCTGCGTCGACTGTCGGGCCTTGACTGGAAAAGCTAGGCGGGAGCGGTCCCGCAAGCTTCTCGAGCTCCGGGTGTCGGCCCCGCGTCGAGAGCGGTCCCGGTCCGGTCGGAGGTCGAGGGAGCGGTCGAGGGAACGATCGCGGAGCCGCCATGGGCGCTCCGGGAGTCGCCACCATTCCTCCGGCTCGTCAGGTAAGCACAAGAAGTCGGGGCGTCGCCATCGCACCCCCGACTCCCCCCGACGCCCGCGTAATGCGGCCGGGGGCTCGGGTGACCCCGGCCCCGCGTGGGTCGCCGACGCCGTCTACCCCATACCCGTCGGTCCCTGGGGAAGGCGCGTCGCGTGAGGAGATCGAGGCCTTCCTCATTGCTATGAGGGCGAGGTCTTCTCCGGCGGGGCCTTCGGCGCCTGCGGGCCCGTCGGTCCCGTCTGGGGGCCCGAGCGGTTCGGGTGCTCCTGCCCCGGCGCCGCCGGCGGCTCCGGCGGTTCCCTCTGGTTCGTCGCCGGCTGGTCTCCCGGCCTCTCCGGCGTCGGTTCCTGTGGGCCAACCCGTGGTACCGCCCCCGCGTGGTGCAGCGACTCCGCCGTCGGCTCCGGCCGGCGTCGGGTCCCCGGCACCGACGCCGCGCGGGGCCACCCCCCTTTCCTCCCCGACTCCGGACGCGGAGTCGGGCCGACGCCGGATTCGACGCCGATGGGGCCCGTTGACCCCGACGTCTATATCGTCGACCCAGAATATGGGTATGATGACGATGAGTATGGAGAGGGTTGGGAGGGGTCTGAGGACCCTCTATCCCGTGCCTGCCAGTATGATGTGGACTGGGTAGGTGATCTGGGTGATGCCAGTGGCCTGGACGAGTCGCCCAACCCTGGGTTTGTCTCTCCGTCCCCTGTGGCGTCTGAGGCAGGTGCTGCCTATTCGGTGGTCCTGATGAGGGCTGCCAAGGCCTTGCACCTTGAGCTCCCCGTCGCGAAGGTCAAGCCGAACATTCTGACCGAAGTGTTTAAACCGCAGTCATGCCCCCAGGAGCCTCTGCTGCCGTTTAATGAGGCCCTGTCGGATGTCCTTTTGGGCACCTGGTCCAGGCCCGCTTCTGGTGCGCCGGTTGATCGGAATGTCGCGAGGCGTCACCGTCCATGCTCGGACGACCCTGCCTTTTTATCCACCCATCCCTCCCCGGAGAGTCTGGTGATCCAGGCCTCCACTTCGCAGTCCGCATTTCCGTCGGCTCCGCCCGATAGGGAATCAAAGCGGTATGACCAGTTTGGTAAAAAGGTCTTTTCCTCTTTGAGCGCTGGACTGCGGTCTTGTAATACCGCGTGCCTCTTGGGCCGCTACACCCACTCCCTGTGGGATACGGTCGAGGAGTGTCTGCCGCAATGTCCCCAGGAGGTGCGGGACAAGCTCACACGGGCCTTAGTTGAAGGCCGGGATGCGGCGCGGTACTCTATCCGTTGTGGTCTCGACACGACCGACTCACTGGGACGGGCGATGTCCACAACGGTGGCGATTCGTCGCCATGCTTGGCTGAGATCTGCCAACTTCTCGCCAGACGTCCAAAATTCACTCATGGACATGCCATTTGATGGCAGTCGCCTGTTTGGTGACAAAGCGGACCACGCGCTGGAGCGCTTCAAGGACTCCAGGGTCACGGCCAAGTCCTTGGGTCTTTCGACCCAGCGCCAGCAGACGGGTTCGTTTCGGCCCTTTCGTGGCCAAGGGAGGGGAGGTCCCACACGTGCTGCCAGCCACGCGACGCAGAACGCTCCCCAGCGCGGTGGCGGCCGTGGTTTCCGCCGTGGTGGCGGTAGAGGCCAGCGGCGTGGTCAGTCCACGCCTCCCTCCGCTGCTGCATCCAAGCCTTCCTAGTCCGAGCTTTCGGGCTCACGTGACGCCAGTGGGTGGCAGGGTTCGCCATCACCACTCCCGCTGGCGCGCGATAACATCGGACAGGTGGGTGCTGCAGCTTGTCCGAAGGGGCTATGCCCTCCCCTTCGAGTCCACTCCTCCAGCCATGCCACTGCAGAACCACCGTGTGTCGGGGGACCACTTGACGCTTCTGCAGGAGGAAGTTACGGCCCTCTTGGCCAAGGGGGCCATCGAGCGCGTTCCTGGGCCAGAAGTAGGGTGTGGTTGCTACTCCCACTACTTTCTGGTACCCAAGAAGGACAAGGGAGGCCTGCGTCCTATCTTGGATCTACGGAACGTCAACGGCTTCCTCCGGAAGGAGAAGTTCAAGATGTTGACTTTGGCTCAGGTCTTGGCTGCTCTAGACCCACAAGACTGGATGGTAGCGTTGGACTTGCAGGATGCGTATTTTCACATCCCCGTCCTGCCGGCCCACCGGCGTTACCTGCGGTTCACGGTAGGCCACGAGCACTTTCAGTTTATCGTGCTCCCTTTCGGCCTTACCAGCGCCCCACGGGTGTTCACGAAAGTGATGGCGGTGGTCGCAGCTCATCTGCGCCGGTTAGGGGTTTCAGTCTTCCCCTACCTCGACGACTGGCTGTTGAAGGCGGGCTCGCCCCAGACAGTCGTCCACCACCTTCAGATGACGGCAGACCTCCTGCACGAGCTGGGGTTTTCCATCAATGTGCCGAAATCACACCTGTGTCCCTCTCAAAAGCTCCTTTTCATCGGAGCGGTTCTCGACTCGGCGCAGTTTCGGGTTTATCCTCCGGAACGGCGGGTCCGGGATATTCAGGCTCTGATTCCCATCTTTCAGCCGTTATCCCGGGTTTCGGTCAGGTTGACGCTGCGGCTTCTGGGGCTGATGGCCTCCTGCATCCTTCTGGTGCATCACGCCAGGTGGCGGATGCGGGCTCTGCAGTGGGACCTGAAGTTTCAGTGGGCCCAGCATCAGGGCAACCTATCCGACCATGTCCTGATCTCGGAGGGCACTGCGAGACAGTTGCAGTGGTGGCTTACGGACCGCGATTGGGTCAGGGGCAGATCCCTCTCCCTTCCCCAACCGGAGCACGTGGTTGTGACGGACGCGTCCCTCCAAGGCTGGGGTGGCCACTTGGGAGAGGCGGAGATCAGAGACCTCTGGTCTCCGGCGGAATCCCGGCTCCATATCAACATGTTGGAGCTGCGGGCGATTCGCCTGGCACTGAAGGCATTCCTCCCCTTTGTCAACGGGAGTGTGGTGCAGGTGTTCACGGACAACACCACCGCCATGTGGTACTGCAACAAACAGGGCGGTGTGGGGTCGTGGACCCTTTGCCAGGAGGCTCTGCGCCTCTGGCAATGGCTGGAACGTCAGGGCGTGACTCTGACGGTTCAACACCTGGCAGGTTCTCTGAACGCCAGGGCGGACGAACTCAGCCGTCGGTGCTCGGTGGATCACGAATGGCGTCTGAACTCGGATGTGGCGAGAGGCCTCTTTCTGCAATGGGGAGAGCCTTGGTTAGATCTATTCGCCACAGAAGAGAACGCGCAATGTCATCAGTTCTGCGCGTTGGAGTTTCCAAGACGGCACTCGCTCGGCGACGCCTTTCGGCGCGAGTGGAGTTGCGGTCTGTTGTACGCCTTTCCGCCTATACCTCTTCTGCCCAGAGTGCTGAAGAAGATCAGGCGCGACCGGGCCCAAGTTATCCTTGTGGCTCCGGACTGGGCTCGAAGGTACTGGTATCCCGAGCTACTCAGCATGACAGTCGGTCCCTCGATCCGCCTGCCCCTTCAGGAGGACCTTCTGTCGCAGCAGCAGGGGACGGTCCTCCACCCGAACCTGTCCAGTCTCCACCTCCATGCGTGGAGATTGAGCGGCGACAGTTGAGGCCATTTGACTTGCCTCCTGAAGTCTGTGATGTCATTCTGGCAGCCAGGCGTCCCTCCACAAAGTCGGTATACGCCTGCCGGTGGAACAGATTTGTGGCATGGTGCACAGCAAAGGCTGTGGATCCCCTTTCTGCCCCTCTGTCTGAGGTTCTCCTCTTCCTCCTTTCCCTTGCCCAGCAGGGCTCTGCTCTGGGCACTATCAAGGGCTATCTTTCTGCCCTTTCCGCCTTCTTGAGGCTACCTGATCAGCCATCTTTGTTCAAGTCCCCTATTGTGTTAAGATTCTTGAAGGGCATCACGCACATGTATCCTCCAACTCCGTTCGTGATGCCTCAGTGGGACTTGAACCTGGTTTTGACTTTCCTGATGTGCGCTCCCTTTGAGCCCCTTCATTCCTGTCCTCTCCGTCTTCTCACCTTAAAGACGGCCTTCCTGGTAGCCATCACCTCTGCCAGGAGAGTGAGTGAGTTCCAGGCTCTTTCTATTCAACCTCCTTTCTTGTCTGTTCATCCTGATAAGGTGGTTCTTCGGACTAGACCTTCTTTCCTGCCCAAGGTAGCCTCTGCTTTTCACATTGGGCAGTCCATCACCTTGCCCTCCTTCTTCCCGCCTCCGCATCCTTCAAAGGATGAAGAGCGGCTCCATCGTCTGGACCCAAAACGTGCGCTTTCATTCTATATGGATCGCACACGCCAGTTCCGGGTGGATGACCAACTGTTTGTTGGCTACGTGGGTGAGAAGAAGGGAAGGGCGGTACAGAAACGGACCATCTCTCGGTGGGTCGTCCTGTGCATCAAAGCATGCTACTCTTTGGCTCGGAAGGAGCCTCCTGTTGGGCTGAGGGCCCATTCCACTCGGGCCACGGCGGCTACTACTGCCCTGGGCCGGGGAGTCCCTTTGCAGGACATTTGCCAGGCGGCCACGTGGGCCTCGCTGCACACCTTTGCGAGGCACTACTGCCTGGACAGTCAAGTCCGGAGGGATGGCTTCTTTGGCCGTTCGGTCCTCCAGGACTTTCTGGTGTAGGTTGTATTGGTTCGCAGACCCACCACCGGGGTTGGTATTGCTGGGGTATCTATTCTAAGGTAAGGAATCTAATACTAACCTGTTTCTTTCAGATGAACAAGTTACTTACCTTCGGTAACGATATATCTGTAAGAAACAGTAGTTAGTATTAGATTCCTTACCGCCCCACCCATCCTCCCCGTTCTGCGAACTGATACCTAGGGTTAAGGACATCCCTTTCAGGGCCCTAGTTTCAAATGGCACCAGTGTTAGTTCTCACATGGCTCTGCGTGTTCTGGCGCGGAAAAGCTGTGTGCAAAGAACTGACGTCAGCGCGCGGAGGCGGCGTCTATATACTCCAGCGACGTCATCACGGCGCACGACACCGACGACGCGGAGCCGCAGGGGACGCCTGCAGACGACGCCTACCGACGCGCAGGGGTACTGCTACGCAAAAGTTTCCGGATCCAGACTGACGCCTGGGGATATTCTAAGGTAAGGAATCTAATACTAACTACTGTTTCTTACAGATATATCGTTACCGAAGGTAAGTAACTTGTTCTTTACTACATGCAGGATTACAGATTTTTTTTATTTGACTGAATACTTTGTATCAGCATATATACCTATAATGCTACTTCTATCTATTCAGATTCAAGCGTGTGAATCTATGAAAGATGCCTAATACCGGAGAAGAAAATAAGTTACTTACCTGGCAACTGTGGGTCTCAAGTATTGGTATCTTTCATAGATTCACGTGCGGCCAACCCTCCTCCTCATAGAGGCTCCCCTGGTTATTCTTCTTATATGCTTAAACTCCACTTGTGCTCGGAAATGGGAGAGCCTGGAGCCTCTGTGGAAATGGTTCTAGAGGGTGCCGTCCCCTGATTGGCTTGAATTTGGACCATTCCGAATGACTCGGACAATACATTAAAGTGAATGTTTTTTCTCTATTAACTTTAATGTAAAGTAAAGTCCACATTTGTAAAGCGCACAATCACCCGTAAGGGTCTCTAGGCGCTGGGGGGCCGTCGGGAAGATTAAGCGAGCTATTGCCCAGAGTTACATGGTGCTGGGCTAACCTGCCGCCGGAGCCGGGGATCGAACCGTGGTCCCCAGATTCCAGCGTCAGTCGCCCTGGCCGCGGCGCCACACCTCTCCCACTAAAGGCATTACTTCCTGCTTTTAATGTACCGTGGGACTCCCAATTCAGGGAATTATTCAAGCATGTGAATCTATGAAACCCCAGTTTACAGGTAAGTAACTTATTGTTCGCGGCATATGAGCTGCAGATTACACAGTGTGCATAGATGGCCACCTAGTGTTGGGCCCGGATGTTTGCAGTTTGTTTTGTTGTAGAAAAGTCTTTGGAAGTCACGGGATAGGTGACTCCTCCTTTGGATGATACTGCGCATGGGCATCGGCTCCATCCCCAGATTGTTTTTTTCCGCCACCGGGCTCGGATGTGTATCCAGTGCTCCGTGTTGGAACCGATTTCCATCGACTCGCAATCCTCACCAACTTACAAAAAAACGGTTTTGACGCAGAAAGGCACAAAAAACGAATGGAACAGAGGGCAGAAGGGCAGTAAAAACGAGGGGAAAACTAAGTGGAGCAGAGGGCAGAAAGGCACAAAAAACGAGTGGAACAGAGGGCAGAAGGGCACCAAAAACTAGAAGAACAGCGGGCAGAAAGGCACAAAAAACAAGTGGAACAGAGGGCAGAAGGGCACAAAAAACGAGTGGCACAAAGGGCAGAAAGGAACAAAAAACTAGTGGAACAGAGGGCAGCATATGAGCTGCAGATTACACACTGTGCATAGATGGCCACCTAGTGTTGGGCCCGGATGTTTGCAGTTTGTTTTGTTGTAGAAAAGTCTTTGGAAGTCACGGGATAGGTGACTCCTCCTTTGGATGATACTGCGCATGGGCATCGGCTCCATCCCCAGATTGTTTTTTTCCGCCACCGGCTCGGATGTGTTGCCAGTGCTCCGTGTTGGAACCGATTTCCATCAACGCGCAATCCTCACCAACTTACAAAAAAAACGGTTTTGACGCAGAAAGGCACAAAAAACGAGTGGAACAGAATGCAGAAGGGCACCAAAAACGAGAAGAACAGCGGGCAGAAAGGCACAAAAAACAAGTGGCACAAAGGGCAGAAAGGAACAAAAAACTAGTGGAACAGAGGGCATAAGGGCACAAACGAGTAGGGCAGAAGGGCACAAAAAACGAGTGGCACAGAGGGCAGAAGGGCACAAACAACGAGTGGAACAGAGGGCTAAAAGGCACAAAAGACGAGTGGCACAGAGGGCAGAAAGGAACAAAAATAAAGTGGAACAGAGGGCAGAAAGGCACAAAACGAGTGGCACAGAGGGCAGAAGGGCACAAAAAACGAGTGGAACAGAGGGCAGAACGGCACAAAAAACAAGTGGCACAAAGGGCAGAAAGGAACAAAAAACTAGTGGAACAGAGGGCATAAGGGCACAAACGAGTAGGGCAGAAGGGCACAAAAAACGAGTGGCACAGAGGGCAGAAGGGCACAAACAACGAGTGGAACAGAGGGCTAAAAGGCACAAAAGACGAGTGGCACAGAGGAACAAAAATAAAGTGGAACAGAGGGCAGAAAGGCACAAAACGAGTGGCACAGAGGGCAGAAGGGCACAAAAAACGAGTGGAACAGAGGGCAGAAAGGAACAAAAAACGAGTGGGCAGAAAGGCACAAAAAACGAGGTAAAAAGGAGTGGCACAGAGGGCAGAAAGGCACAAAAAACTAGGGGAAAACAAGTGGAACAGAAGGCAAAAGGGGCACAAAAACGAGTGGCACAGAGGCAAGAGGGGCACAAAAAACTAATGGCACAGAGGCCCTTAAGACCCTTATAGTGGCGCTGTATGTGTGAAAATGCACCATCCTTTCACTTTTTAAAGTAAACGTTTTGAGTGCCATTTGGCGCCGCAGACGCGCGGTTTGGTTCCTGGCGCACATAGCCATGGTTGCAGCGCACAAAGGCCCTCCACTGCCGCACACAGGGGGAAAAAATTAGAGGGAACATTGCTCTTAAACACCGAAGATTTCGATTCCGGTCATAGTCGACTGCCTTCGGGCCTAACTAGGCCTCGACTCCAGCTCATGGAAAGGATGCTATTTAAAAAGTGTCCTCAATGTGGGTTGAAGTTTCCCCACACCGACCTTCATGAAGTGTGTAACCTTTGCCTCTCCCCGGAGCACGAGGCCAGAGACTGTTCCGCTTGTGCCTCTTTCCGCTCCAACAAGACTATCCGGAACCTAAGAGCTAGGAGAACAATGGCTCAGTCTTCAGCTCCGATTCCGGATTACATCTTTAAAGAAGGCGTCGACGTCCCATAACAACACAACGTCGACAGCAACTCCGAGTCAGAAGATTCCGAAGTCTAGGACATCACTCCAGCACAGCGGGTCGTAAGTAAGACCGTCGACCCGACCCTTCCTCGACACATCAAAAGAAGGCCCCGGTCACACCCTCGGGTGCACACTGACACACTGCTTCTACCGGCCCAACTTCGGGCCCGGCTAAGAAGCTAACTAAGCCTTCAGGCGATTCGGGCTCGAGTCGGCCTTCCCACGGTGCCGGCACCAAAAAAGACTGGCATCAGTCTGGGTTTAATGTGCTGAGGAGTTTGCTATCAAACTTGTCAGGCTTCAGTGTAGCCACTATGATGCTGTGGAGTTCGTAATGACAACCTCCCGGCGCCATATACTCTTAATGGCAGCACTGCACTTACAGTGCCCAGGAATGGCCCTGGGTACTGTAGGGGCACAGGGCACCTGTGCCCACATCACTGGCACAGGGTCCCCAGCCAGAGGGGTGACTGATGTATGCCAGGGCAGTGGATTTGTGGGCATGGCACACTGGGATGTGTGCCATGTCAACTCTATTTAGTTCTGCACCAGTACATTCAGTCTGCAAACGTAGTGTGTGGGTGTCAGGATGCAGGGCCCCTAAGGGTGGCACAATAAGTGCTGCAGCCCTTAGGGGTCTTATCTGGTTACAATTCCCTGGGTACCTGGGATACCATTTACCACGGGCTGACATGTGGCCAGAGATGCCAATTGGGTTTTAGCTTCAATACAGTTTTTGGGGAAGGAACACAGGCCCTGGGCACCTGATTGGCAGGAGCCCCGGGCACACTCAGTCAATGCACATCAGCAATTCAGCAAAAAGTGGGGGCATACCATGCACGAAATAAGGCACTTTCTCACACTCTTTCACCTCAGGGTCTACCTATCACCTCATCAAACAGCCTGGCTAATCCACTTAACTCTGACCAATCAGAGCAGATCACTGGAAGGCTGAATTTTGGCTTAAAAAGTTTTAGAACTTCTTGAGCATTTTAAGATGAATTCAACAATGGCATATTCTTAGGTTTGTCAATATTATTCTACTAGGTCCTTGAATTATATTTGTTCCTGGCGGGACTTATTAACTTCTTGTCATGTTAACCTATGTGGCTGAGGCTCTGCAATGGAGAAAACGAACTGGGCAATTTCTCCAACACCAGGGCTTATAAAACATCTTTTATAAGGACCCTGCTTATCTACAGGAACCCCCCCCCCCCCCTCCCAGAAAAACCTAGGGGAGAGTTTAAAGGTACTGAATATGTAAAAATATTACAATAAGGAAAGTGAGTTGTGCAATTTCACTATTCCCAGGGCATATAAAACCTATTTTATAAAAGTCCTCCTTATAGATACCTGACAGGTCCGTACTACTGGGAATGATTTCTTCTGCAATCAACATAGTTCCGCCTGCACACCTCAAGATGAGGCCATTACAGGAAGAGCTGCAACTTTAGTGGATTCAATAAGATGGATCCTTCGAGGATTTGATGACCAGAACCCCAAGGACTATAGAAGCTCTAACATTGTGGTGTCATATATCTCATCTCTCTCAAGGCCTCACATTTCCGCCATTGGTACCCGCTTTTATAATCACCACGAAAGCTTCACTAGAAGGCTGGGGCGTCCACTTAAAGAACCTACAGATTCAGGGAAAGTGGTTGGCACGTCTGAAATCTATGGATGACAACAGCCTGAAGCTGAAAGCCATCTTTCCTACCCTGCAGGCTTTTCTCCCATGAATCGCAGGATACTCTATGCTGGTCCGTCCGTACAGACTATGACCAGCATGTATTATATCAACAAACAAGGAGGTACCGAATTACTGATACTGTCTTACAAAGTCCAAGTACTTTGGAGTGGTCTCAAGACCCACACGATATTCCTGAAGGCAGAGTACATGTCAGGACACTCAGCAGAGCCAAATAATTGCCACGAGTGGGAGCTGGATCAGCTGCAACTGGACGAAATATTTTCACTGTGGGGGAAACCAGCATTGGATCTCTTGATGACAGATAGGAATCCCAAATGCCTATTCTATTCCAGTCAATATCCCCTCCCAGGATCATCACCCTTTCGAAGTGATGGTCCGGGATTTATGCTTATGATTTTCCCCTTCCCACTAATCCCAAAGATTCTCAGCAAAATGAAAATGGAGCACCGTTGCCTGATCTTAATCGCTCTCAAGTGGCTCAGGCAGCACTGGTTTACGGAGCTCTTCCTCCTGTCAGAGACCGGTCCCATTCGCCTGCCAACAACATGAACACTTGACAATGAACCAGGGCCAGATCTTGCATCTGGAGCCAGCCTCTCTCCACCTACATGCATGACTACCGCATTAAAGGAGTTTCGAGATTTAAACATCACTCTGAAATGTAGAGATATGTTATCCAAAGTATGATTGGAAGACACCAACAAAACATACAAGTTAAAATAGAAAAGATTCTGTTCATGGTGTCACCAGAGTAATTTTCACCCATTAGAAGCCTCTCCAGAACAGATCCTGCCTTATCTCCTCTTACTGGCTTAATCAGGTCTTGTGCATGCATGGGTCAAATTTCACCTGTTGGTTATTTCAAGATACAGATGATCAGCGCAATCTCTCTTGTACTATAGTAATAAAACAGTTTATGAAAGGTCTGTTCCTGGCTTTCCCTCTGGTGCGAGCTCCTCCCCCTGAATGGCACCTCATTGTGGCACTCGCAGCTCATGAAACAGCCTTTCGCACTTCTTCACAAAGCTGAGTTAAAATTCCTCGCGTAGAAGGTTGCTCTAGTACTTTCTCTCACCTCCACAAGTAGAGTCAGCAACATTTCAGGCTTTTACAATGCAAGAGACTTTATTGCGTTTTACTGAAGAGTTCGAACTTCTGAAAATAAACCAAAAATTCAATCCTAGGTTCCTACTCAATTTAATGTCCATGGACCTTTCATACTGCGGTCATTTTTCCCTAATCCGGCATCACCGGCCGAAAGATCCCTACATACATTGGATGTATTAAGGTCTATTTCCATCGTACAAAGAATATTTGCAAAACAGATCAACTGCTAGTATCTTAGTCAATCTTGTCAAGGGACTGCAGTTACGAAAGCCACAAGAGCAAGGTGGATTTCAGCAGCAATTCAGTTGTGCCACTCCAAAGCTGGCAAACTACTAACCACGAAAGCTAAAACGTATTCAACGAGAGTTGTTACTGCGACGTGAAAGCTTTCACACATTTGTGCAACATTACTGCCTGGAATCAGCACAACACAGCGACACAGCCATATGCCTTCTATTTTGATAAGGGGAAACTCTTTACATAGAGGTGTTCATTCATATTTAAATTCCAATGCATATCATACTGTGGTGTATTGTCTATTAAGTTTTATCCTTTGCAGTTAATTTATCGGTTATAGATTTGAATTCCTATAAAGCTCATTATACGTATATGTATTTACGAAGATAGATTGTTGTAAATATATATTGTCTTCTTAACCACCATCCTCTAAGGATACTTAAATTACCTACACAACTGTTTGCTACTCTGAATCAAGCATGGGAATCTATGAAAGATCCAATATTGGATTAGAAAATGTTTCTTGCCTTTAACTGCAGTTATCCAGTATTGGTATCTTTCATTGATTAAAATGCGACCCACCTTCCTCCCCGAAGAGGCTCACCTAATAGCTAAGAAGGTTATTTACATTTGTGCTGAAAATCTGTGGTACTCTGCCTCTCTTGGGAGTGTGTTCTATAAGTGCTGGCGCCTGATTAGTTACAGTTCGGTTGTTTTTTTAAAAAGGACATAGGCTATTAAACTGATGGCCTATTGCCATTATAACCTGATAGTTCTACATACTTCTTTACTATAAATCAGTGGGAGTCCCACTTCGAGGACGTGGAAAGATTCAAGCTTGTAAATCTATGGAAGATACATACTTGATAACTGTTACTGGTAAGTAACTTATTTTCTTAGAATGAAGGTAGGTTGAAAGTCTTTATAGGGCTCGGGCCTGCCGTACACTGCGCATGCAGTGTCGCGCAGCGAGAGTCCTTTTCTCTGGGATTTGAAAATGGACCGGGAAATTCCACTCAGTTCGTGCATGTTATTTCCAAAGTCCATTTTCATTGGCCTTCGCGTGCGTGCTATTTTTTAACAGAACACGCAATAGGCCATGGGTGGTCGCTTAGCTCCGCCCATGGCCTATTGGTGTCTGTTACACGCACCAGAGACCATATGTTTTGAATTATCGCGGCTTGACAGCTGCGATAATTCAAAACATATGCTCGCAGTGGCGCGCACACCACTCGCTGGCTTTTTTTTGTTGTTGTAGTTTTTGGTAGTTTAGTTGTAGTTTTGTGACAGGAATAGGCCAGGCAGCGTTGACTGAACTCGGGCCTTTTTTTAATTAAAATTGCGCTTGCGCCGGCGGTTGTGTATCTTTAAGTTATTTAAAAACTTCTTGTAAAGGCTCGGGACTCGAAGGAGGATTTAGGGAGTTGATCACTTTTATTTAGATTACGCAAGAGACGATTTCAGCAGAATAGTGTCATTCTGGGGTGGGAGGTGTGGGCATCTGTGCCCTCTGGTTGAAAGTTTGAGTTACAAAAAATGTGGGTGTGGCGCGTGAAGACTTCTCAGTGGCTCTGTGTCTGTAGCACAGTCTGCGTGCAAGGCACTGACTGCAAACCGTGCAAGGTCGACTTAATATTTCATCATCTTCAGGTTGGCCAGAATTATGGCAATTGGATGACACCATACACTTCGGGGGGGAGGGGGATTATTTTTTCCCCTGTCCTGTTTTTTGTTTTCTATTACTATAGCGATCGCACAACGCTGCACAAAAACACACTGAGGAAACCAGTGGGACTTGATGCAGACATCGGCAAAAGTTACCGTATTCAATGGCAAAAGCGGCCGAGGGCAGACCAGGGCTCCACGGCGCGCACCAACATACCGTTATGTTGCAGAGGACGGAGTAAGTAGCGCAGCCCTCTTCTGCCCCCTCAAGCAGGCAGCGGCACCCTCACCTACCCTCACTCCCGTACTGCTTGCCATTGTTCACTCCTGAACTCGTAAAGGAAACGTAGGGTACATGTTGCTCCCAGCCCGGCTGCCCCGCTTCCCTTCAATGCAACATCCAAGAAGCTTTCCTGAAACATCCAAAGAGAATCCTGAACTCGTAAAGGAAACGTAGGGTACATGTTGCTCCCAGCCCGGCTGACCCGCTCGCCTTCAATGCAACATCCAAGAGGCTTTCCTGAAACATCCAAAGAGATTTCCTGCGGAACCCGAGGTCCTATGCCGTTGGAAGCGCACTTTCTGTTTCCCTTCGGCATTACCGTAATACTCTAAGTGGGGCGTCTCTCACAATTCTGCTCCGTACTGAAGGAACGCTGCAAGCAGGCACTCGTGCAGAAAACCATACATTTAGGAAAATAATGTGGTGCCCTGGAGGTTTCAGACAATTACACTTTGCTTCTCCTTTCTTTGATAATAAGGGTTCAAATCGGCCATTTCAGCGATGGGTCTAGGCAAGTGACCCCTACCTCTGACAATGCCTGACTTCAGCCATGAATTACCCTCCTACTCCCCAAAGCATGACTTCCGGTCATCTCCTTCTCCTGTATAGGATGTAATCAATGTCACCAGTACTCCACATTTCTGGAAAGTGTGACATTAGAACAGCAGTGTTCCAGCAGGGGATGGGTTTTCACGCTTCACTTGGCGCGGATTTTAAGAACCGCTCCAGAAGCGCTTTTAAGGAATTGCACACCGAGCAATCCAACATATAAAATGATATATATATTTAGGTGTCGGTGGACACTGAAGTGAACGCCACGATATTAAGTGGAATAACCTGCGTCAGCAGACACTGAAATAAAAACAGGAATAAACAATGAAATGAAAGTTTATTGAATGCTGATAGGAGGGTAGCCACATACACAGAATTAAAATTATAATCCATTTAATTGAAATTGGATAAATACAGAGTGGAAAGTATCAGCACTGCAGACACGGAAATGACGTTGTAGCAGAAAGTGAAATGACAATCAGCCGCAGGCTCCTGAGGGTAAGTGGCAGAAAAAACTAAAACGAAAGTATGAACAGAAAACGCAGCAGCAGGAAGCTACGTTAGTGGTGGAGCAGACGCTGACATGAGTGTGTGCAACACACATAAATAAAAGTAGCAGCAGAGTCTGCAGTGAGAAAATCCGAGAAAACTCATTCGTAATATCAGATGGGTAAAGGAATGTGGCAACAGTTTCAGAATCCAAAATATATGAAAAGTGTGTGAGAGAAATAATTCGTTTTTAGCACTGCAAACCACACTTACGACTTAAAAGCGCTGCAACAAAAGATGTTAGTTAACCAACGAATCGGTACGCAGTTTACATACATAGGAAGGATGGACATTTACGTTGGCTTTGCTGGTTCTTCCGATCAAAACCGATGTTAGCAGCAAGAGTTTAACTCCGTGAGACATCTTGCTGTACATTATGCATTTTAGTGCTTACAAATTACTGTATTCAAACTACATTTTGTAGTGTTGTGCTCTGCAGTGCCCTACATGAGCTCTGAGCCCTCCATTGCCATTAGACCCGCACTGAAGTGCACAGGTGCATATCCCCTCCCTGGCCCTGGGCCTGGGTGGTTGCCCCGTGTCCTTTATGTGCTGCGTACAGGTGCATCGATCTGCCTGGGTCCGTGTTCTGCCGTGCCCTGTATAGGCACTGGAAGGAAGGGTGCCACCTCTACATTCATTGTGTAACAGTTTGTTCTAGCCTAGGCAGAATTGTAGCTTACTGTATGGCTGGGCTCTGGGTGCCTTGTGCTGTTTCATACTGCACTTCTTTCTGCAGCATTGTCTGCCATCTCATGGTCTCGCCTAGCAGGCTTTTCAGATTTTGGTTATCCATTTGTTGTTGAAAGTGATTCTCCCCCCCAAACCTCACAGGTGATTGTTCGTCGCTGCATATTTGGTCTAGTGCATAGAAGGGAGGTTCTTGTGCAAGATCCTTGTCGATAACACCTACATCCGGTCTTCGTCCGGCTTTCAGGTTCTGCATCTGCAGGCCATGCGATTGGTCTGTCTTTCTTTTAGTTTTCCCAACCCCACTTTAATGATAATCAGCATTTCATCTCGTGCGTTGCCATCGTTAGAAACATAGTTGGTCTGGTTCATTATGCAAATATCCAGTTTTCTGTGTGTTTCCACTTCCGGCCCTTCCAAATAATTTATTCTAATAATAATTCTTTTTAGCTATACTTTTGGACACACCACACACACAACCACACACCACACACACAACCACACGCACACACACACAACCACACACAACCACAACCACACACACACACACAACCACAACCACACACACACACACAACCACACACAACCACACACACACACAACCACACACACACACAACCAACCACACACACACACAACCACACACAACCACACACACACACACAAACACACACACACAAACACACACACACACAAACACACACACACACACACACACACACACACACACACACACACACACACACACACCCACTCACCCACATGAAGGACTGGACTATTTAAGGCCCAGCGGTGCCAGGGGACAACACCTGAAACCTTTGTGGGTTACCTGTTCTGGCGCACAAATGACAGAGACACGGGACACTTCCTTCGGCGTCAAAGATCAGCGTTTATTACTGCATGGAGGCAAAAGTCACAAGAAGTACAACAGAGTGTAGGTTCTGAGAGTCTGCTTCAAATTGCAAATGTGGATCGCTCCTTTTATACACATTTTTGTCATTGCACAACATACGAACAAAAGGTTACAACTCAGTTCCCACAATAAACTTCAAAAGGGCTTCTTGAAACCCGGAACATAATTACAGTAACATTGCCGGTTCCCAACTGTAAAAGCACATCTTCTCACCGTTAGGCACATTCCACTCTAGTTGTAAACGAACGAGAGAAAGAGACAAGAACAGCTGCAAGGAAGACGGACAACAGTAGAGAAAAGAGTGTGAGGGTAATATCGGAAGCATGATCACAGGATCAAAGGATTCGATCCTAGCACATGCACGGCTGAAACAATAGACCGGCACGGCAAGATTACCCTCAAGCGAAGCCATCTGCCTTTGCAGAGTCATCCCCCTCGCCATAAAAGGGCGCACAAAAGGAATATGCATCTTCCGTAAAGCTTGGGAACTAAGGGTCATGACGCGGACAGTTGCCTGTTCGCT
This sequence comes from Lissotriton helveticus, assembly GCF_964261635.1. Lineage (NCBI taxonomy): Eukaryota > Metazoa > Chordata > Amphibia > Caudata > Salamandridae > Lissotriton > Lissotriton helveticus. Next base: position 94,271,314 of record NC_136061.1, read on the forward strand.
GACTATGTGAGGGCAAGAAACAAAATGGATGCCGTATCTAAAATGGAACCCGAGGGTTCGAATGAAGAAACGCATAAATAAGGCGAACCCTTCCAAGTAGTGTAGCGAAAACGCGTACACTTACTAAACTCGTCATTTACGGTTCATAGATACCAAACTTGCCCATATTCGATCATGCCCAAAACATCATAACGATTCTCACGGAACCTCACACACAACCACTCACCCACACAACCACTCACCCACACAACCACTCACCCACACAACCACTCACCCACACAACCACTCACACACACAACCACTCACACACACAACCACACAAAGCCACACACGGAACCACACCGTCAGTGCACACTTTCACCAAGCACACACACCATCAGTCATCAGTGCACTCTTTCACTGGGCACAAACACCACCAGCGCGATTCCACCAAGCACCCACACATACCACCAGCCGTCAATGCACGCATTCATCAGACACACTCCACCAGCTGCCAGTGCACGCTTTTACCAGGCACACACACCACCAGCCGTCAGTGCACGTTTCCACCAGGCACACACACCACCAGCCGACAGTGCACACTTCCACCAGGCATTCACCCCACCAGCCATTAGTGCACAATTTCTACAGACACACACACACTACCAGCCGTCGGTGCACATATCAATTGTTAACGCATCCACAATTAACTATTGTAGCAATCGCAGAATGGTGCACTTTGGCCTACAATTTATAGACTTTTGTTGCAGTTTGTGTTGCAATATTTAGCAATGGCAATAGCTCAAACTTAATTAACCCGAGACCTATTGCATTGTAAATGCTTGTTTTTTTTTAGCATGAGAAGCTCTGCTTTGCTTCCATAGAGCAGGATAATAAAGTGAACTTCAAAAAATTCATACATGCAGCTACTGTGAGCAGTAGAAACAGTGGAGGTTTTTGAAGTGTTCATTAAAGACTGCAGTTACTACATCAGGATACCTTACTGATGAGGTGGTGAGTATAGTTGGAGTATCGTAATGTGAGTTCTTTGTTTAAAGTGAAGACACATTTTCATATTAAATAGTTAGTGGTCAGTACAATAGGATTGGAACGTAAGGTTTGACTTCATGGGGTGCAATGCAGCGGAGTTTGATGGCCGACAATACTTCTACTGCGAACCAAAGTCAACGTAATGGAATGAGGTCTTTGAGTTCATGAAGGGAAATTCAAGGGTGTAAACTGGTAGTAGGTCCTTCACAGAATCTATGGTCATATTGATTGCTAAAAAAAAAATCATAGTTGGTCGAATGGAATGCTTTTCTCAGGCTTCATAAATATTCGTACAAATTTTTCTGAATGTGGTTAGAATACATTTTAAGCTATGGGTTTGTCAACTATTAGCAATATAAGATTGCACCTACGCCCAGAATGTGTGCCTCCCGGTCTTCCACCCCATTGACAGTCCATGGTAGCTTCTTTGAAGCATGGAATATCCCTCTAAATAACACTGACGTTCTGGATCCTCGTTGGTGTTTGACCCTAGGTTTGCTGGCTCACCTGATTACAATACTCTCCCGATGTTGGTGGGATGGCCAACGGTTCATTCCTTTCGTTGTCTCTCTTGCCAAGCCACCTTTTGCAGTTCAGTTTGCCGGTCTAGCCCATCAGTCAGTGTTCTGTTGGGCAGTGGGCCACACCCATCCCCGTTTGGATGGACTGAGGTTGGATCTGGTATTGCATGATACCTATGGCTAGTTTGCTATGTAGGGGTTATGCAGGTGTTCTCTTCTTTCTAGGCTGCTTGTTTCTGGTTGGCCTTTGATGTTTGTATGGCTCTTTATGTAGTGGAGCAAAAGGAGGTGCACTGTGTAAAAAGTCCACTCAATACAACAGCGGATGCACGGAGTCGTCAAAAGTCTATCAGTCACGAGTGGGAATTAGATCAAGACATTCTCGAGGACGTCTTCTCAGTCTGGGGTACTCCGACCATAGACCTGTTTGCAACCCCAGAAAACAAGAAATGCCAGTTTTTACGCAAGCAGGGATCACCATCTAGGGTCATTGGGGAAATGCTTTTTCGATAGCCTGGTCCAGCGCATTTGTTTACGCCTTTTCATCAATACCCCTGATTCCGAGACTAATCAGAAAACTCAAGGCCGAACTTTGCAAAATGATTTTGATCGCACCAGCGTGGCCCCGACAGTTCTGGTACACCGTTCTTCTCCTACTCTCTCAAGATCAGCCAACTCACCTGCGGCCCATTCTGTCTCTGACAATGTCTCAGGGTCAAGTGCTACATCCGGACCCGAGCCCACTCCAATTGACAGCATGAATCCTGTGCACAGAGAATTCCAGAATTTGAACCTCACTAAGGAGTGTAAAGAAATTCTGTCTCAGGCCCGTGCCCGCGAGTAGGTGGCCACACCTATCTCCTCCTACATAATATGCGTGACGCAGCCAGAGGGCTGCAAACTCCGCTCTGTCCTGGTCTAGAGCGGCTAGGTGTTGCCGAATTGCTTTGAGTTGGCGCCTGACTTGGGGTGCCTCAGTTCGCTGATGTATCTGTTCTAATTCTTTCATTTTCTGGGAAAGGTCGTCTCTCGTACGCTTGCGCTCTATGTTCTCCGCAGTCTAGATGGCAACTAGTTCCCCGCGTATGACTGCTCTTTATGTAGTGGAGCAAAAGGAGGGGCACTGTGTAAAAAGTCCAGGCAAACCCCAACTGGTTTACAGAGGCACAAATGATATCCAAGATGTTCTCTTTTGTTGTAGTGTGGGCAAGCAGTTGCGCTTATCAGAGGATAGGGCTGAGCATTTGTTGACACAGAGGCAATTAATGAGACGCACTCAAGAACTAATAAACAACCATTGGCAAAGCTAATAGATCTGGCTTGCATTTTCAGTCCTGACTAAAGCAGTAGGAAAAACTTCTGCAGTGAAGAAAGGAAACAATTGTGACTTTCTAAGAGCTAATGTATGTATGTTCTTTTGATATGTAAAATCCCTTATTCTTTGTAGTGTAAGCTCTCAATAGGATGCGGAATGATGGAAAATACAGTCAGTTTGAGTTTTTAACAGAAATGGTCCTCTGGGAAACAAAAAGCCTGTCTTCCCCTTCTATATTTAAAAAAAAAGTGATAACAATAGGCTTTGCAGATATCTGCACCGTTAAGCTGGACCTCCAAATATACACCATTTTTAAACAAAAAGATTTCACATAACGGTATTATATTTGTTAATAGCGCTGGTGAAGAAAGCTGCATAGACTCCTATAAGCTCTTCAGATGTAGGGAATCAACCTAATTGAGTAAACCAGAACTGGGTACACAGTAGGGTCTAGTCGCAAGAGTATTCAACAACATAGGCAAATTAGTCGATTTTGCAGCACCAGTCTGCCATAGTTTTCATTTTTTCATATAAAAGTGAATGATTACTTTTTCAATACTGTAGTTGGGAGTGAAAGCAAAAGTGACAGTGATAAATAGTTACATTAGAAATAAGGCCACAGACTCATGTAGGGGTCACTCAGCTGATTGCATTGCTAATACATGCTGGCATGACTAGTCACATATCTCATATCAGTTTTAGGTCTTTATAATCAATTTATTTGAAACCTATGGAGTTAAAATATATACCTCCCAGCCTTGTTTTTTTCTATATTTAATTCCATTTATGATGCAAATCTCAACTTTGTTTTCTGTTAATACATGTTGTGTGTTGATTATAAAAGCAAGTAAAGAGTTTTGTTTTTAACTATTGTTCCACCAGACAAAGAAGAGTGGCAAGCCTGGGCCTTTCCTGCTATCTGGATCCAGAGACAAGACCATTAAGATGTGGGACATCAGCATTGGCATGTGCCTTATGACACTGGTAAGTGTGATGTTCCTGAGCCTCACTCTTGTGCCTACAAAGGTTACGCAGTTGCAGACACATGCTTTTCATTATCCCATGTATACATTAAAGTATTAACACGCTAACATGTTTTCCTACGTAATCCTATAAATTTAGTTTATTCCTGTGGCACAAGCTACAACAACTTTGGTCCTGAGATGGTCCATTGGTTTAATTTTCTGATGTTATTGCATCCTTGAGGAGTTAATTTTTGTACCAGAGAATCATAATTGTGTACCTGAGCCATGAACATTTGCTAACCTGTATATTCGACTTCAGTGACAACCATTAGTTGTATTCGGACTGTTTTCATAATGAATTGAGTGTTCTTATTAATGGCACTACATTACTGCTCTAGCACAAATTAGAATGAACTGCTGTGTAGAAAACCTGTTATAGTATTTTCAGAAACCATTTTAAAAGTTTAGATTGAATATAAATGTGAGCTGCCTACAAAGTATGTTCTTATTCAAACTGTGGATTTCAAATATCAAATTAATACACCCAAACAACTGCTTACGCACCTTTGAACCTCCATGGACATTGGAGACTGTATTGCAATTGTGTAGCTCTTCTAGAGGAACAATCCAAAAAAGGAGGAACTGCTGCAGACTCTCACTTGATGGAATGTGCACTTGGGCAGCCAGTTATAATTTTACTATCGGATAGTTCTCTGATTTCTCCTTTACTGAAATCTTCCTAGCTGATTTTGATAATCATGGGTATGCCCAGAAGCACCTTGCAAAGCAACATGTGGGAAACTCCACTGTATTAATCAGCACAGATTCCTTCCCCTCTGTCACAGGGTAAGCTTTAAAATCTCACCTGTCGCATAGTCTGTTAAGCATGTGGTCATAATATAGACCATGCTCTTTTCCATTGCTTCATAGGGCACTTAAAATCAACAGATCCTTCTGTGGTGGGGGATATTTTAATTTATTTAAGCTCTTTAAAGTGAGTGCATGGCCGCAAGCAGGTGTCTCAAAATGCAGGTTGATATAAGGGGAGTGATTAGAGCTAAACCGCACTGGAAATTCCATTCCTCCAATGTGAATCCAGCTGAACAAGTCTTTGTCACCAAATCATGGAAAAGCTTTGAGGGGGGAAGAACTATATAATCAGTGTTAGAGGCATGTGAGTTGTAGATCACATGCTATGCATGCTCCTGCCATCTAGTGTTGGCTCCGGAAGATTTCACCTTGTTTTTCTTCAAAGAAGTTGTTGCATGTAAGAAATAACAGAAGACTCAACTTGAGGTAAGGAAGAGCTTCTTTATTCCAATCATCCACTCTCCTCAACACGCAGACGTATGTTGTGAACATTCTAAATCAAGCTCCAGGCGGAACATTCTAAGTGGAACAAAAGGGAAGGGGAGTGGGAAGGAACCAAGGGAAAGGATGAGGAAAAGAGGTAAATTACAACAGAAGCATTTCCAGTCACAAGGTAGGTGGCTCCTTCTTTCGGTGATAGTGCGCATGGGCATCGTCTCCATTGTTTGTTTTTTTCCGCCATCGGGTTCGAACGTGAATTGCTGTGCTCTGGTGCGACACAGTTTCTTATGAATCCCTCGGCCCGCAAGACATTCACCCTCTACGGTATTGTTTGGTATTGATTCCGATCGCGTAATCCCATTCACCGAGTACCGTATTTACTTTTTTTTTTTTAAGCCTCTTTCGATTGGGTGTCTAGTGGAAGGCTGTCTGGCATACTGCGTCGGTCCGCCTCTGTCAATTGAAAGGACTCCATTCAAATTCTGCCCTCAGTGCCACACAAAGTTTCAGTGCACCGACTCCCACGAAGTGTGCAACCTGTGCTTGTCTACCGAGCACAGAGAACAGGTCTGTGGCACGAGTGAGGCTTTCTGGTCGAAATAGATGCTTCACGACCGTCTGGCTCTGCCCCTCCCCCTTCAATGCCGAAAACCGCTTTGGATCCGAAATCCTTGGCATCCAGAACACCAGCATCCAAAACACTGGCACTGAAAATCTAGGCACCGAAACAAATGAATGTGCCGATTCCATCTAAGGAACAACATTTTGATGTTCTGCCTTCCAAACCTGATCCGAAACAAAGGGAGCTAAATATCCACCCAACTACTGGACATATCACCACAAAAGTGACAATAAAACAGAAACCTGAGACAGCAGAGGCTTACCACATTCCTTTAAAAAGGAAAAATTTTGGTACCAATCCTTCTCCTCCTCCTCCCCTTGCATCACATTCTCCTCCGATTCAACTCTTACTAATTTCACCTGAGCACTCCTCACTCCATACACCTGAAGATCAGGATGATGGCGATGGACATGGGGCTCGGGACAATGAGCCAATACCCGTAGACCCCTGGACAGATTATAACACCAATTTCCGTACAGGTTATGATCCTGACATGTACCCTACCAAGCCTTCTCCACCGGACAACAGTGTAGGTTACATAGAACTGCTGGGTAGAGCTGCTTACTACCTTGGGGTTCAGCTACATAAGGAGTCCCTAGAAGAAAATTTCCTTTTCAAGACTCCTAGCACCACACAAGTCCTCGCACACTTCCCATTCTCAAGGGTATGATCAGGCATATGGACTATATTTTTAATGGCCCTGTCAGGGCAGGCATCTTCACCCCTAGGTTAGAAAAGTATATGCTGGCATCGTCTGTTCCAGCATACATAAGGGGCCAGTTACCATTGGATTCCTTGGTGGCTCCCAATGAACGCAAAAGGGCCAATCCGCAAACAGGAGATGCTCCACCCCCAGGTATAGAAGCTAAGCTGCTAGATGCTTCGGGGGAAAAGGGTAGCCTCACAGGTTGCAGACTTTTGGCTCATCTCCAGTACACAAGCTCTGTTAGCTAGGTACGACAGGACGCATTGGGATGAGATGGAGCAGTTGCTCCAATTTCTACCTGATGAGCACAAGACCTAGTGTGGGAGGGACAGCTAATTTCTAATTATTGCATCAGGTGCGCCCTAGATGCTGCAGACACTGCTTCTAGAGCTATCCACACCGGCGACCTTTTAAGAAGGCATACCTGGCTTTGTATCTCAGGATTCAAACCAGAAGTTCAGATTTCTAGCCTAAACACACCATTTGATAAGAAACACCTCTTTGGCCCTGTGGTAGATTCCTGACTGTAAAAAAATAAAGGACACATAGGTGGCCAAATCCATGGGAGCCCTTCAATTAACACCAGGACGTGGTTCCTTTCGGCACGCCTTCTACCGCGGAGGATCTTAGAATACCTCCTCAGTTACCACCCCCACCACTTATAAAGGCAACAATCAACCCTCTGACTCTACGGTTTACTTCAGATGGGGTTACAGAGGCAACAATGGCAAAGGAAGAGGTAGAGGCTCAAATACATGCGCCTCCCCCTACAATACCAAACAATGACTTCCCGACACTTCCCTACGACCATTTAACACCTGTCTGGGGCGTCTTTCACATTTCCTACCCATCTGGCAGTCCATAAATACAGACACATGGGTACTGGAAATGTTTCATTCTCGTTATTGCCTGGTTTTCACCAACAATCCTCCAAACATTCTCCCACGGTCACACATACTCTCACCGGATCACTTACACCTCCTCAAACAAGAAGTTCAGTCTCTCCTTTTAAAAGGGGCTATAGAGCCTGTATCATTTCAATATCAGGGGTCAGGCGTATACTCCTTTCCGATACCCAAAAAGGACAGTTCTCACAGACCAATTCTGGACCTCAGATAACTAAATCTTTACCTACATTCAGACCATTTTCACATGGTTACACTTGAACAAGTACTACCACTTCTGCAACAGGGCAACTTTCTTTCTACTCTAGACTTAAAGGACGACTTTTCATATTCCAATACATCCCGCTCATTGCAAATTTCCCAGATTTTTGGTAGTGGGCCAGCATTACCAGTACAAGGTACTCCCGTTCGGAGTCACCACTGCTTCTAGAGTCTTCACAAAGTGTCTGTCAGTAGTCGTTGCTTGTAGGAGAGTAGGGTCTGCAATCCTATGATCCCCCAGATTTTTGCTTTTTGCTGCACTGGTTTACGACTTTCCCTGGCTGTGGGCCTGCTAATCAGACCCACAGCCTAGCTGTTCTCTCTATCCAAATTGTACTCAGGTACTGAATTGGCACTGGGCCCTCTCCAAGTCCCTGTACCCAGGGCTGAGGTGCACCCAGAAGTCTCCCAGGGGCTGAAGCATGTATTGTGCCACCCCTGGACTGACTAACTAAACTGACACAACTGGCTGCACGACAGCTGGGGCAAGGTGGTGTACTCACCCTTTGCTTTAGATATAGTATACCTATATCTAACCCTAAAATGGACACACAGATCTCCTATCAGTCACTCCTATGGCAGGCCTTAACAATCCTGAAGGCAGAGTGCTTGGAATCGTGTGAGATGGTGCTCTGGCATGAGCTGAGCCTGTCTGCGGCTTTCGGGATCTATCCCTTAGCCGTTTCCATGATATCGCATACCATATACTCTTAAGTGCATTATAATCCTCGCGGTTATATGCCAACTCTGGTATCGCTTTATCAAAACATGTCGAGTAAGGTGTCATACGAATTGGAATACTAACCCCTCGCCAATTCTGGCGACGGGGTTAGCATTCCACCCTTCTAGAGGGACACGACATGTATGTAACCTCTAACCCCGGTTAAAGTCAAACAGAGCCTCAGCTCCACAAAATGGATGCTGCCACCGAGACACAAGTCTGCCCTCCTGCTGCTGGGAGTCCTCCCAGAGCAGGAGATAAGGACAAAGGGTTTCCTGCCAGGGGCGGTGCCAGCACCGTCCCAGACAGGATTTTGTGTATCCTAGGTAGGCAGGGCTTCAGAGGAAGGTGACTGCAAGTGGCACCCCGGTGCTCACTATGCATAGGCCGGCTTGAACCAGTTCCAGGGACACTCCAGACCCTGAGCTGGGGAAAAGCCCGCCAAGGAAGGGGGTGTAACCACCCCCCTCCTGGTCCCACCCATAGGGCAGGACCTAGTCGCGTGCCAGCCCCCTTTTCCCAGATAAAGGTAGGAGCAGGCCCCCTTCCAAATTAGATCATCTTTGGAATCAAGACACGACTTTCTACGAAAGGACTTCAAGATTTCCTTCTTCAAGATTCTCCCTTGTGGCTAAGGAGTAGTCACCCTGCATCCGCAGGCACCATCGCACGAACACTGCGGTCTGCTGTAAGTCCTTCCTCCGGAATCCGACTGCCCAGCTCGACAAGACCCGGCTTCCCTGGCACCTCCGACCTCTACTCACCTCTAAAGCCAAGCTGAGAACCGTGAGTGCGACGAGACCTCAAGGGACCGACTATTGCCAAGACTGCACGACTTCTGCACAGCAAGCCCGCCGAGTAATTTCCTGGCGAGTGCTTTGGGGTCCGAGAAGCCCCGACCCTGAGCAGCTCCAGCACCGAAGAGCAGCCCCCCAGCATCTCCACGATCGGCGTGGGGCCCTTCTGCTTTTTGCTGCTCACCGCGTTGTTTGGCTACTAGCCCGCTGGCTTGTGGCCTTCTGAACGACGCCCGACGACATCACTGCTGCTGGTCTGGTTGCTCCCGACTGGCTCTTGCTCCCTTCCAGAAGAGGAGCACCCCGGACCCTCCTGGTCCACTCAAGACGCCATTTTGAGTCCACCGCGTGGGCTTGAATTAGCCAAGGCTTTGTTGCCCAATCCTGGGTACTTCGACGCCGACAGCTTCATCCATCGTGGGACAGCTCGCCTCTCCATCCTGGTCGCCGACAACGCCTCCTGGTCCGTGAGATCTGCAGAGCCCAGCGTCGCCCACTCACCTAGTCGAGGTGACTACCATCCGGTGCCCTCCTGGTGCCCACTGACTACTGGCTAGTAGTCACGAACTTGGTCCCCTCTGCTTTCAGGTGTCATCCATCTTCCAGATCGAGGCTTGGATCACTTCGAACTCTCTTCACTGGTCGCCTGTCAGCATCTTTCTTCCAGGCTCCTGGTCCGGCAACGAGGATTCCCGACGTCTTTTGAGACATATGCAGCTGCAGCCCCTGGGCTAGGTAACTTCGGCATTTCGGTGCCCCAGCATAGCCTCATTATCCAAGGGTCAGGATCCACTGTCGTTTTCTCCCTACCAGGTCGGGTTCGCCCGTGAACACTAACTGTAGCTTTACTAGCTACCATAGACTTTGTCCCGCATCCCGCGTGAGAGTGCACACTCTGCACCCGAGTCCCCTAGGCCTCCTAGAAGTAATCTAACGATTCTATAGTCAAGTCCTAGCGATTCCAAAGCCTATTAGTACTGTACTTACCTGCTAGTAATTTCGCATTCCACTTTTAGAGTGTATGGTTTTTCGTGCCCCTCGGGCATTTGTATATACTGTGCTAACTTAAGTATTTTCGTAAGAGTTTTGTTGTGTGCCTAGCACCCTGTCCTCATAAAGAGTACAGGGTTGTTGTGATTCTAATAAATACACTGTTTATTTTCATAACACTTGTGTGGTGTCCTTTCACTGGGTGTTCAAGGGGTAATGTGATGGTAAAACAGCTGGCGTAACACGCCCTCTAGAGTCTTAGCCTTAGACTGCTCGTATCCATGCTACTAGGATAGCTGGTCTATAAGGTTGACTTACAACCAATCATCAATAAGGGTTGTTTGGACTGATATATAGTGATCACTAGAATAGTGAGCACTGCACATCAGGCCAACTTCTCACATTGCTCACCTGAGTAGACCAGTCCTGTCTGTACCTACTTGGACGACTGAATCATCAAAGCTAGTACGTATACAAAATGTCTCCAACACACCCGCAGAACACTACAATCTGATAGACATCTAGCCGCAGATTCCTTAAGTTAAAATATTCCCAGGCGTGACACTGGATCTGGAAATTTTTTGCAGCAGCACCTCTGCGTGCCGGGAAACGGCGCCACACGACCCCGCCCTGACGTCGGGGTCATATAAGTCCCTCCAGGTGCGATGACGTCAGTTTTCCTTCTTTTCCACGTGCAACGCAGTTCCGGAGTGAGCTCCTCTGACCTGTTTTCAGGTCTCATTTTCGACGCTTCGGGTCGGGAAAAGTGTGCGATGCCTTCAGGCTTCAAATCTTGTAATTCTTGTTCGCGGCAGATGTCCGCGACAGAGCTGCATCTTATTTGTATGTGGTGTCTGAGCAAGCACCATGACTCCACGGACTGTGAAGCCTACCAACGTCTGAAACCGAAGTCTCGGCGGGAGTACTGTATGAAGCTTCTCTCGGGACGGCTGTCCCGGTCGGAGTAGTCACGCCCACCGGCCTCGTCGTAGACTGCAGGTCCCTCTACTGTCTGGTTCCACCGTAGATCGCCTTCTAGGGTCAGTCGTTCCCTACTTGGTAAGTTGAGGAGCTTGTCGCCTAGGTCATTGACCTCTCCTTCTGTTTTCAGGGGCCCTGGTTCCCGGAACTTTCCGAACATGCGTGCCCGAAGGTCATCCCCCCCCCCCCCCCTCTATCCTCCCTTTCCGGGTGTGGGGGCGACTCATGCCCAAATGGGAGGCCTATGCTACGGCCTTGCAGGCCTTCCTTGGGTTCTCTCCCGTTCCTGGGGCATCCCCGGAACCTCTGCTTCTTGTGGGGTCTCCGACGGACTCGCCGGCGGGTTTGCCCCGGCGCCAATTGAGCTCTTGCCTCCTAGGAACGTTGGAGATGTGGTGTCGCTAGGGCGCGTCGTGGTAGGGTCCCCCTCTACGCTCCACGTTGGATCATTAGAGCGTGGCCTTCCTGGATCCCTCTCTTCGTCCCACGGCGCCTCTGCCATGCTGCATGGCCCCACGGGGCTCCCTGTGGTGCCACAAGTGGTTTCCCGTGCTCATAGCCCTGACTTGAGCACACCCCAACCTTCCGGGCAGGCGGCTGCCTGTCTCCAGCTGGGGTCGGTGCCGTCCCGGCGCCAGAGGCTTGCCTCCTCTGCTCCGCCTCAGCTCCTTTCTCCGGAATCTGAGCACACCCTGGATGAGGCAGAGCTGGCGCCTGGGCGACGCCAGAAGATTGCCTCGCCGGCCCCGGCGACCTCTTCTTCTTCAGAGGGGGAACTTGTTATAGTTTCAACGCCAGCTTTTAATGATGCCCTTAAAGAACCGATTTTAGAGGTTTGGAAGAAACCTGTATCGGCTCCTGCTGTTTCTAGCGCTGTTGCCAGGAGGTACAGAGCTACTCCTGATGACCCAGAATTTTTATCAACTCACCCTCTGCCTGAGAGTTTGGTCGTGCAGGCGGCCTGTTCCAAAAGATCAACGGGAGCTTTTCCACAGGTTCCAGCAGAAAAGGAGTCGAGAAAACAATCAGGCTGCTAAAAAGGTTTTCTCCTCCGCCAGTATGGCGCTGAAACCCACAAATGCAACCTGCCTGATGGGGCGTTATATCCACGCCCTGATGGACACTGTAAAGCAGTTGGTGCCCAAGATACCGGAGGAGGATAGGAAAGACTTCCAGGAGGTAATCTCTGACACTCAGGCTGCAGCAAGGCAGGTGATTCAGAGTGGATTGGACACGGCAGACTCTGTGGCTAGGGTCATGGGCTCTTCTGTGGCAACAAGGAGAGCTGCGTGGCTGAAATCAAGTGAGTTTTCATCAGATGTCCAGTCTACGTTGATGGATCTCCCATTCGACGGGTCTGGTTTATTTGGCAAGAAGGCAGACGCTGCTTAAGAACGCTTTAAAGACAGCAGGGCGATGGCTAAGTCATTGGGCCTTCAGACCAGGGGCACTTTTGGGAGGCGTTCTAGAGGATTTAGCAGATCTACCTTTCGATCCTACAAGACAACGCAGTCGCAGCCGCAGCAGCAGCAAAACACGCTGTATAGGTCTTATAGGGGCAAGCAAAGAGCCCGTTCTCGAGGCCGTCAAGCTTCCTCCTCTTCCTATTCTTCCCCATCCCAGCCCCCTGCCAACGCACAAAGCAGCCCTAGATCCGCCATTCCGGATCATGTGGGTCCAGTGGAGGGTCGGCTTACCCATTTCCTACGAGATTGAGAACCCAAAGATCCGATGTAATCAATTCCCAATCTCGAGGGGAATGGGTATGCTCTTCCCTTTCGGGAGTTTCACCCAAATTACCCTCTTTGCCAGGGTTATTTTTCGGAGGACCACCTGCTTCTCCTGCAGGAAGCAGTCTTGGCACTGTTCAGAAAAGGTGCGATAGAGGTGGTTCCCGAGCAGGAAAGGGGTCAGGGATGCTACTCCCAGTGTTTTCTGATCCCCAAGAAGGATGGCAGGCTTCGGCCAATCCTGGATCTCAGGATCTTGAACCTTTACCTGAAACAGGAAAAGTTCAAGATGCTCACTCTTGCACAGGTTCTTCAAGCGCTGCTGGAAGAAGACTGGATGGTGTCGATCGACTTGCAGGATGCGTATTTTCACATCCCAATCCTGAAGTCGCACAGAAAGTATCTCCGTTTTACGGTTGGGTCGCAACACTACCAGTTTGCGGTCCTTCCGTTTGGTCTTACTACTACGCCTCGAGTCTTCACCAAGGTGATGGCGGTGGGGGCAGCACATCTCAGGAGGTCGGGGATTCCGGTATTCCCGTATCTGGACGACTGGCTGATCAAAGCAGATTCGCCGGGGAAGGTGCTCAATCGCCTGCAGGAGACAACTCAGTTGTTGCACAGGTTGGGTTTTTCGATAAATGTACCTGAATCTCACCTGGTGCCCTCACAGCGCAACCTGTTCATAGGTGCGGTACTGGACACTTCCGTATGCCGTGCATTCCCTCCTCCTCGAAGGATTCACGACATACAGAAAATTATTCTTTTATTCTACAATGGAGCAGTTGTTCCAGTCCTGAAGGTCCTACGTCTGCTCGGTCTGATGGCTTTTTGCATTCTGTTGGTCAACCATGCACGCTGGCACATGAGGGCACTCCAATGGTGCCTCCGCAGGCAGTGGTATCAGCACAACGGAGATCTCGGAGTCAGTGAGGATCTCCAGAGAGACTGCAGCGGATTTGTGTTGGTGGAGTGTGGAAGGCAATCTGTCACAAGGAAAGCCTTTTCAAATTCCTCCATCGGTGGCCACGGTAATAACGGATGCATCCACTCTAGGGTGGGGTGCTCATCCGGGGGACCTGGAGGTCAAGGGTCTTTGGTCTCCAGAGGAAAGGTTGCTTCACATCAACCTACTGGAATTACGGGCGATACGTCTGGCGCTCAAGGCCTTCCTCCCTTCGCGGGCGGTCAGTTCAGGTCCTGACTGACAACACGACTGCGATGTGGTATGTCAACAAGCAGGGAGGAGTGGGGTCGCAGTGTCTCTGCAGAGAGGCTCTGCGTCTCTGGTCCTGGGTTCAGGACCATCCGATTTGTCTGATGGCAAATCATTTGGCCGGAGTTCTGAACGTTCGTGCAGACAGTCTCAGTCGGCAGTTCTCTGCCGACCACGAGTGGAGGCTTCATCCATAGGTAGTTTGTCACGTCTTTCGGACGCGGGGAACTCCTCGTTGGACCTGTTCACCACTCGCGAGAATGCTCACTGCCCGTCATTCTGCAGCCTCCAGTTTCCGATGCAGGGAGCCTTGGGGGATGCGTTTCAGTTGAGTTGGGACTCGCAACTCCTTTACGCGTTTCCTCCCATACCCTTGATTCCTCGGGTTCTGAGGAAAATTCGCCAAGACCGGGCCCAAGTTATATTGATCGCCCTGGATTGGCCAAGAAGGGTGTGGTTCTCACACCTTCTCCACCTCTCCTCACCCGCCGCTCCGTCTCCCTCACAGGGCAGATCTCCTCTCCCAGATGGAGGGGCAGGTTCTACACCCCCACCTCCAGACCTTACACCTTCATGCCTGGAGATTGAACGGGGCAACCGGAGTTCCTTTTCCCTCCCACACGATGTGGTGGATGTCATTTTGTCAGCCAGGCGTGACTCCACTAAGTCCATTTATTCCTATAGATGGTCAAAGTTTGTTGCTTGGTGTGGGGAAAAGTCCATTGACTCTTTAAGGGCTCGTTTGTCCAATATTCTTCAATTTGCTCTTTCCTTGGCCCAGCAGGGTTTTGTGGTGGCAACTATTAAGGGTTATTTGTCTGCCTTATCGGCTTTCCTTTGTTTAACTGACCAGCCCTCTTTGTTTAAGTCACCTATTGTTTTACGATTCATCAAGGGCCTTACCAATAAATTTCCGCCTACTCCTTTTATTGTACCTCAATGGGACTTGAACCTTGTTCTTACATTCTTGATGGGTTCACCTTTTGAACCCTTACACTCATGTCCCTAGAGACTTTTGTCTTTCAAGACAGTCTTCCTTGTAGCAATTACCTCGGCAAGGAGGGTAAGTGAGCTTCAAGCTCTTAGTTCAAAGCCCCCGTTTTTATCCATTCATGCTGATCGAATGGTTCTTAGGACCAGGTTTGCTTTTCTGCCAAAGGTGGTAACTCCTTTCCACCTGGGGCAATCCGTTATCCTCCCTACCTTTTATCCTCCCCCTCAACCTTCCAAGGAGGAGGAGCGGCTTCATCGCTTAAACCCTAAGAGGGCGGTGAGCTTCTACCTGGACAGGACAAGGGAGTTCAGGTTGGATGACCAGCTGTTCGTTGGATTTGCTGGCTGCAGGAAAGGAAGATCTGTGCACAAGCGCACACTCTCAAGATGGATAATTTTGTGCATCAAGATCTGCTACTCCCTGGTGGGTAAGGAACCTCCAGACGGTATAAGGGCTCATGCCACTAGAGCTAAGTCTGCAACAACTGCTCTTTCTAGAGGTGTACCCGTAGAGGACATTTGCAGAGCCACGACTTGGGCCTCCCTCGACACTTTCGCGAAGCATTACTGCTTGGATACCGAGGTGAGGAGGGACGGCCACTTTGCGCGTTCTGTCCTCCAAGATTTCTTGGTATAGAAGAGTGGACACCCTCCTCCGGGAGTGGGGACTGCTGTGGGAATCTATTCACAAGGTGAGCAATCCACTGGCAGATGTATCTATCAGAAGAACAAGTTACTTGCCTTCGGTAACGCTTTTTCTGGTAGATACAGTATCTGCCTGTGGATTCCTCACTGACCCACCCGCCTCCCCATTGTCCACTCTTGTATACCATGTTTATTGTATATATGTATATATTTATTGTCAAAGGAAATGTTTATTAAATTTTGCTTTCCCTCATTGTTTTCGCACTGTGTGTTATCTGAGCATTGTGTACTGTGTATACTATGTATTTTCCTACTGTCATTGGTCCGTCCGTGTGCCTCAAAGGCACGGGAAAAAAGGGCGGAACTGATGTCATCACGCCGGTGTGGGCCTGATATGGGGTCGGTGATGTCAGCGGAGTCGCGCGAGATGCCGTGCCTCTGTGACGTCGGTCCACGTCGGCGCGAAGCTACAAAAAGAATTAGCGGATGCTGCTGACGCAGGGGGATATTCACAAGGTGAGGAATCCACAGGCAGATACTGTATCTACCAGAAAAAGCGTTACCGAAGGTAAGTAACTTGTTCTTCTCGTTGGGCTGCACGGAAATTTGTCGGTTTCCCAGGGGTTCTCATCTTGTATGACTGGCATAACCAACTGACTCTTGCTTTTCTCTGCCCTCTTTTGTCTTTTGCTCTTCCTGATTTTTGATGGTGGCCATTCCTTATCTATCACTTGCGAAAAAAGAGCAGTGGCCCACCATTTTTCTTCTTCTGTTTGATTGCCATGTAACGACTGCGTTAACTTCGGGTAATCATTCCAGATTATAGCCTGTTCTGGTAGTCTGGGTATGAGTCCTACCGTGAAGGTGGTTCCGGATCACAAGAGTGCTGTATCTGGACCTGAGCGGTGGGGTAAGGTTTGGTATCCCCATGGACACACCTTATGGCTACTGTTCCATCGATTGGGCCTAGGCATGACCCCAGGTCTTGAGGCCGAACCACACTGTTGAGACATCTGGTATCTGCCAGTGCGGTCATGGGACGACCATTCACAGCCATGGTACAACGATAAGGGGGAAGTTTCTGGTCTGGGGGGATCAAAAGTAGTTCCGTGTCACTCCAATTTCCATGGGTTCTTCTTTTAGAGGACCGAACCTGGCGATGTGTCCCATTCACCCACACTGAAAACATTGAGGACCCATAGAAGGAGGTTTGATAACCGGGGCTCCTGGATTATAGTAACAGGTTTTTTACTAGTGGGACGGGGTTGGCGATGTATTCCTGGACCTCCCGTCTTCCCGGTAGTCTCTTCTCGTCTCGTCTGTTGTAAGCACGAGCTATTTCTACTGCACTTTCGAGTTTCAAATTGGCTTGTTGTCGCACCCACCTCTGAATAGGTGGATGTAGCGAGAATAAATATTGCTCCAAGTATATTTTGGCCATAATTCCGTTATCTGTGGTGGCTGGTTTAAACCAGCGATCTGCCATGTCTTTTGCCCTAAAATACAAAGCTCTAGGGGTTTCTTGGGGTCCTTCTTTCATCTGACGGAGTTTCAATCGATAGGTCTCGTCGTCTACCCCCAACCTCTCCATGATGTATCTCTCTGTCTTCATAGTGCACCACTCCTTGTACAGTGGCTGCCTGATATGCTGCTTGTAAGTCACCAGACAGGAGAGGTCCTAAGTATTGACCCCATTTATCAGGGGGCCAGGATGCGGCCGTGGCCATCCTCTCAAAATTATTGAAGAAGTAATCGGGGTCTTCTCCACTCACATATCGTTGTAGGACTAAGGAGGGAAGAGTGGTGGGTCCTCTCTGATGTCCCAATGCCTCAGTTATTTTATCCATAGCTGCTCCATTCCTCCTGCACAACGAGAGGGAGGGTAGCGATGTCATTATATTCACCTCTCTCCCAGATAGCTCCTTCCAGTACACCACTGGTAGAAATGTACCACTATGCAGATTCAGCAGCCTCTGGGTTACTCTAGCCTTCAGATCCCCTCTGGAACTTTTGGTACAGGCAGTGGATCTTCCCCTACCACCCCTTCCAGGGGTCAGCAATGTGACCAGACCCCAACTCAATCACGACTGAGATATACTTCTTGTAGCCACCGTAAGAGGCGTAGAACACCGTGGTCTTCTACGCACTCTTCCAAGAGAGACTATTGTCCAACGTTTAGACAGTCCACCCTCCAGAATATCACTGGTGGATGAGCCATCATCCCAACCGTCCCTCACTGTACTTAGCAGCATGGCTCCTGAGGTCCTCCAGTATGAACACCTTGGTCTTCCACAGGACTGCATGAACATTTTGAAGGCATCTAGAAGGCCGTCCACGAAGCATTCTTATTCTTTTAAATGGAAAAGGTTGTATTTGTGGCTTGTGCAAAAGGATTTCCAATCTACCAAAGGCAAGAGGAGGTCATTCTGTCCTATTTCTTACACTTGGCCAAGTCTGGTCTAAAATTTGCCTCCATAAATGTACACCCTGCTGCCATTACAGCATACAGACAGACACCTACTCCACCATCTTTCTTTCAGCTTCAGGTGGGTAAGGATTTTCATACGTGGGTTAAAGAAAGTTTTTCCCCCAGTCCGTTTTCCTTCAACTCCCTGGGAGCTCAATCGGTTTCTTTCCAAGCTCATGGGTCACCCCCTTTAAGCCAATTCACATAGCAACCCTTCATCATCCTACATGGAAAGCCGCTTCCTTGGTGGCTATCACTTACGCATGTAGGGTGAGCGAGATTCAGGCACTCGGCTCTAATAAACTGCACACAGTTTTTCACCACAACAGAGTATTTTGGAGAACCCACCCTTCCTTCCTTCCTTTCGAAGGTGGTGTCGGATTTTCATGTCAACCAATCCATCGCTTTGCCTACCTTCTTTCCCAATCCTTCCTCTCCAGCTGAAGTGTCTCTCCATTCTTTAGACCTAAAGAGAGTTCTAAGATTCTATCTGGACAAGTCTAAGGCTATTAGGAAGTCTGAATACTTGTTCGTAAACTATGGTTGCATGAGAACAAGTTTCCAAGCCTTCCATCTCCAGATGGATAGTGTCATGTATCAAGCTGGCTTACAAATTGGCAAATAAGCCCCTCTTGTCTTCCCCAAAAGCTCATTCTACTAGAGGAAAGGCAGCTATGGTGGTTTTTCTGCATAATGTACCGATTGCTGATATCTGCATGGCAGCCACTTTGAAGTCAGTACATACGTTCACTAGACATTGTCTCGACTTGCATACTAGAGCAGACTCTAAAGTAGGCCAGGCCTCCTTGAGAAATTTATTTCAGTGCGGATTTAAACTTCTACTATTTTTATTTGCCAGCAGGAGTAGTGGATGGGCTTGCTATTCTATTTAGTGCTTATGACTATGGATGAAGATCCCCTGAAAGAGAAGGATAAGTTACTTACCTGTAATCCTAGTTCTCTTCCAGGGTTATCTTCATCAGTCATAATCAACCCACCCACCTCCCCGGGCAAATGATACATTATTATGTATTCTCTTTGGGCCCTAACCTCTGGGTCTCTTCAAAGAACAACTGACCTGTCACCCCTGAAGCATGATGAAAAGCTGGAGGTCATGGCTGCCTTAAAGGCACGGTGCCAGTTTATGCTTTCTATTGCTTTCATTTTCTATGCTGTTAAGTTTTCAATGCAGCCTATAGGCTAGCAATGCCTTATTTTTTTACAGGAGAACTTTCTGCTGTTTATTAAAGAGTTCAAATGTTTCCTTGTCCTCCTGTTTTCTGTGTTTTGTGCAAAAACAAGGTTCCAGAGCATTGGTTAGCCGTGTTTTTTTGCTGGGAGGCTCCATTGGTTTGTGAAAAAAATATATGTACAATTATAGAGCGACTTTAAAAGTGATGTATGTAGGTGCTTCCGGCTACCATGCCGTATCCATGGAAACTAGCATTACATGAGATTCTTCTTATGAATTCTGGACTGATGCAATACATAACGACTGTTACAACAATTAGTGACCTTTATGAGCCCTGAAGAAGTCTCTTTCCGAAACGTGTCAGCTATGGTCCTTGTGAATTTTAACGAATATTGAATAAGAACTCAATTATAACTAAAAGAAAACACTTGGAATCCGGGAATCTTCTTTATGTGCTTATTATTGTGAATTTTCTTTAAATACACTGTATTGAGTGCCCCATCCGGCGTCGACCCCAGCCTCACCCGCAAGTTCGACACGGCGTTGGATTGGCATTGCTCAACATCGGTACTGGCGCCGGAAGGTAAGTTTATGCCTCTGTTCATTCCTGGCATTCCTCTTCGGCCTGAGTGGCAGCCAGAGGAGGGTGAGGACTGGGTAAATTCATACAGAAGGTTAACCCAGAAGACAAGCAGCCCGTATCCACTCCTCAAGAGCTCAAGTTGAACCACTTGCCCCAAATCCTTTGAAAAAGCTCTGGGCAGCTCCGGGCTTCTAAGAGCGACTCCTCCTGAGTCCCACACCAGTCCACCCACCCGCCTCCACCTCCATACATTGGGGGGCTTGGCCTGGGACCACAGGGGCTTGGCCTGGGACCACAGCGCCGCTAGGTCCCACTGCCACTGCTGTCCCGAGGAAACGCTTGCGGCCCGAGAGCCGTCCAGGCCATTGAACACACCTAAAATCAGGCGCATGGGGTCATGGGGGACGGTCCACCCCAAGGTCTGAGAGCTCCAATTCCACACCCGCCCAGAATGAAGCACGGGTAGGGCACTGTCACACCATATGATTAAAATCCGCAGGGCATGGTTGCAACACCCGCAGGCCGGGGAAGGGCGCAGTTGGCCTTTATGTGGGCGCTCCGGGTTGAGATGAGCCCCGTGCAAGTAGTAAAGTTGGACTTAGCGCAGCTTCGACGAGGTCATCAGGGTCTTAGGGGCCATAAAGGGCACCCCTCCAATCCGCCTCCTCCAAGGGGCCCAACCAACCCTCCCAACGGGCTTGCAGCGAGTGCGTCTAAGGTTGCGGAGGTATTGTTCAGAAGGGAGCAGTATATCCGGAAGACCCCGCACCTGCCCAGATTCCCCATCATCACCTGGGCCTCAAGGGGACTAAACTCTGGGAGGGCAAAGGGAAGGTGCCCCCCCCCCCCCAGGGCGTGCCTGAGCTGCAGGTATTTGTAGAACTGGGAGGGGTGGAGAGAGTAGTGCTGTTGCAGGTCTGTGAAGGTTCTGATATGGTCCCCCACCCAAACGTCCCCAAGATCCCTATGCAGTCCCAGCGATGGAAATCCCGGAGGGATGAGGTCCCCTGCAGCCATGTGCCATGCCACAGGGGGGTCTGCCTAGTAAGCGTCTGATCCCACCTCGTGTGGCGCAAGGCGGTGCGTCAAGCCAGGAGGACCGACCGAGTGATGGGGGGCAGTTCGCGCGGCACGGGGGCCCATAAAAATAGGCTTGGAGTGGCGGAAAGTCCATTGTCCGAAGTTCCACTTGATACGCCGGCTCTGACCAGCCGCCCGTGAACCAGTCGTGAACCACAATAAATTTCGTGGCAAGGTAGTAGAGATGGTTAGTGACTCCCATTCCTCCGTCATAAGGAGGTATTCAGCAGTGTGCCAAGGACATCCGTGATCTCCCGCCTCCCCACAGAAAACTGGTGAGAAACCAGGTCGCCGGTAGGTGAAAGGAAATGTTCTGCCGAATGTACAAGAAACGGGGAGGACCATCATCTTGAATAGGGCACTTCTGCCAAGAGGGTTAAGGGGAAGAGTCTGCCATTTCTTAAGGTCTCCGCCTTGGCCTTGGTGAGCAGGGTGTGATGTTCAGGGCCCACTCCAGCTCTGAAAGCAGGGCAACCCAAATCCCCAGGTACCTGAATGATTGCATGCGCAAGGGGATGGTTGTCTGTCAGTCGAAACAGGCACTGGATGGGTGGAGGGCAACCAGGGTGGACTTCGCCGGGTTGAGCCGAAGGCCCGAGGTTAGTTCAAAAGTGGAGAGAACCTCCAAACAGCGCGGGCCGGATGTCTCAGGGTCTGCCAGAAAAAGGAGGACATCGTCCGCGTATACGGCGATCTTGTCCACCCGCAGTGGGTCCCACATCCAGCCCTGGATGTTGGGGTCTTGGCGGATAAGGGAGGCCAGGGGTTCCACCGCCAGCACGAATAGGAGTGGCAAAAGCGGACAACCCTGGCGAGTACCCATTCAGAAAGGAAAGGCCTCCGATAGCACCCTGTTGACAGGACACTCGCTTTAGAGTAGAGAACCTGAGTGAGGCGCCGGAAAGGTAAGCCGAACCCCATCACCTCAATCACTTCATCCAAGTAGGTCTAATCCACCGTATCGAAAGCTTTCTCAAAATTGATTAAAAGTAGGGCCAGATACAGATATTCACAGCCTCCACCTTGCGCAAGGTGGAGACGGCATGAAGCCGCATTGATCCAAATGGACCAAATCGCGTAAGAAGGGACGGAGGCGCTGAGCAAAGATAGCAGCGAAGATTTTCACCTCTGTGTTAATGAAAGAAGTAGGGTGATAGTCCGCGCAGTAAACGGAAGGGGGGCTGTGTCTCGGAAGCACCACAATAGAGGCCACGTCTATCGGTGGTGTGGGGGAGGACCTGCAGCCCTTTAATGAAGCCCTCACTGACGTCCTTCTGGGCACCTGGTCCAAGCCCAGCACAGGGGCTCCTGTGGATAGGATGATTGCCCATCGCCCCGCCCCTGGCGACCCACTTTTCCTCTCCCAACACCCGAGAACTTGGTGGTCTAAGCCTCGTCGTCTAAGGGTGCATTCCCTACTGCTCCCACGGATCCAAGAAGCTGGCCTACCTTGGCAAGATGTTTGCTTCCGCCAGCTTAGCGCTGCGGTTGGTGAACACCACATGCATCTTGGCCCGTTATACTCATGCGATGTGGGATACAGTTGTGCAAGTGCTGCCACAGTGCCCGGAGGAGGCCCGGGCCATTCTCACCCTCGCAGTTGCGAAGGGTCGAGACGCAGCCAAGTTTACCATTCGGTGTGGGCTGGATTTTCACAAGCCTTGAGGCGCTATATGCCTGGTTGAAGACTTCTATTTTCTCAGGGGGATGTCAATTCCACCCTTTTGGACATGTCCTTTGATGGCCGTCACCTGTTCGGTGACAAGGTGGACTCTGCCCTAGAGTACTTTAAGGATTTTAGGGATACGGCCAGATCCTTGAGCATCGCGGCAACCTCTTGCCTCATGCAGCCTGCCTTTTGTGACTACAGAAGGGGTGCCCCACCACATTCCACCCAATTTAGCCAAGGCCACGCAAGCTACCCAACCTATGCGTGGCCGCGGAACCAAGCGACGCGGGTCTGGGGTCCAGCAGGCATGCCAGTCCACGCATACCAGTCCACGCATATCTCCCTGCAGCAGCTTCCAAACCTTCCTAGTCCGACCGTTCAGGGCCACCACAGGCCAGTGGGTGGCAGGATTCGCCATAACCTCACACACTGGCAAAATATCATGTCAGAAAGGTCGGTTTTGCAAATAGTCCGTATGTGCTGCTTCTTCCCCTTCTAGACTACTCTTCCCTACTTCCCATCAGCACTCCACCGAATATCGGAGGATCACTTGTCATTTCACCTTTACTAAGTTGCAGCTCTCTTTGCCAATGGAGCTATTGAACGGTTCCCTGTGCCAGAAGTAGGTTGTGGTTGCTAGTCCCATTACTTTCTGGTACCCAAGAAGGACAAAGGCCTGCGTCCTATCTTAGACCTCCGGGCTCTCAACCGCTTCCTCCAGAAGAAGTTCAAAATGCTAACCTTGATTCAGGTCCTGTCTGCCCTGGAGACTGCATGGTGGCGCTGGACATGCAGGACGCCTATTTCCACATTCCTGTCCTGTCAGCCCACAGGCGTTACCTGCGGTTTGCTGTAGACCACGAGCATTTTCAGTTCACTGTGCTCCCCTTTGGCCTTACCAATGCCCCTTGGGTGTTCATGAAAGTGATTGCAGTGGTCGCAGCTCATCTGCGCATGTCAGGGTTCCCAGTCTTCCCCTATCTTTAACACTGGCAGTTGAAGGCGGACTCGCCCCAGGCTGTCGTCCCCCACCTACAGACTACAGCGGACCTCCTGCATTCGCTGGGGTTCACTGTCAACGTGCTGAAGTAGCACCTGATTCCGTCTCAGGAGCTCCTTTTCATCGGACCAGTATTGGATACAGTGCTGTTTCGGGCTTATCCTCCCGAGCAGCGAGTCCGGGATGTACAGGCTATGATACTGATTTCAGCCCCTATCCTGGATTTCAGTGAGAATTACCCTGAGGCTGCTGGGCTACATGGCCTCCTGCATCCTGTTGGTGGATAATGCCAGATGGCAAATGCGGGCTCTGCAGTGGGACCTAAAGTTCCAGTGGGTGCATCCTCAGGGGATTTTCTTCGATGTCGTCCAGATCTCGGAGGGGACTGTATATCAATTGCAGTGGTGGCTCACGAACCAGGATTGGGTCAGCGGCAGATCCCACTCCCCCAGTCAGAGTTCACAGCAGTGACAGATGCGTCACTTTTGGGATGGGACGGTCAAATGGGAGAGGCGGAGATCAGGGGTCTCTGTCTCTCCATATCAACCGTTCGAAGCTCTGAGCGATCTGGGTCTGGGTCTTGCATTGAAGGCATTCCTTCCTTCTGTTAAAGGAAGAGCAAGGCAGGTTTTCACGGACAACGCAACCGCCATGAGGTACTGCAACAAACAGGGCGGAGTGGGGTTGTGGACCCTATGGCAAGAGGCTCATCGCCTTTGGACATGGCTGGAACACCAGGGCATTTCCCTGGTAGTTAAACACCTGTCAGGTTCCCTGAACACCAGGGTGGACACACTCAGGCACCGGTGCATGATGGATCATGAATGGCAGCTTCACTCTGAGGTGGTGCAAGGTCTCTTTCAGCAGTGGGGAGAGCCTTGGTTAGTTATGTTCGCCACCGAAGAGAATGCATAATGTCAGCAGTTCTGCACGTTGGAGTTTCCAAGGCGGCACTCGCTTGGAAAAGCTTTTCGTCGCGAGTGGAATTGCGGCCTCCTGTATACCTTTCCGCCCGTACTACTTCTACCCAGGATCTTTTGTGACCGCAGCAGGGGATGGTCCTCCACCTGAACCTGTCCAGCCTCCACCTCCTTGCGTGGAGATTGAGCTGCGACAGTTGAGACACTTAAAGGCTAACTTTCGGCCATCTTGTCCTTTCTTCGCCTTCCTGATCAGCCTTCTCTTTTCAAGTCCCCGATTGTAAATAGATTTCTAAAGGTCATTACTCATCTTTTTCCTCCTCCTCCTTTCGTAATTCCCCAATGGGACTTGAATCTTGTCCTTATTTATCCTATGGGTGCTCCTTTCGAGCCACTACTTTATTGTCCTCTTCGTCTTCTTACTTTGAAGACCGCTTTCCTGCTTGCCGTCACATCTGCTTGCAGGGTGAATGAGCTTCAGGCTCTGTCCTCCAAGCCTCCCTTTCTTGCTTTTTATGCGGACAAAGTTTTCCTTTGCACTAGGCCCTCTTTTCTGCCCAAAGTGGTTACTTTCCACATAGGTCAGACTATCACATTGCCCACCACCTTCCCGCCTCCGCACCATTCCAAAGAGGAGGAGAGACTCCACCGTCTGGACCCAAAATGTGCGCTGTCCTACCTTGACCGCACTAAAGATTTCCGGGAGGACAATCAACTCTTCATGGGTTATGTGGGCGCCAAGAAAGGTCAGGCTGTGCACAAACGTACCATCTCTCCATGGGTTGTCCAATGCATCAAAATCTGCTATTCTTTGGCGAAGAAGGAACCTCCAGGGGGACTGCACGTGCACACTACTAGGGCAACGGCAGCCACTATTGCTTTGGGATGTGGTGTTCCGCTGATTGACATCTACCAGGCAGCAACGTGGGCATCCCTGCACATGTTCACAAAACATTACCGCCTGGATAGCAAAGTCCGGTGGATGGCTATTTCGGCCGTTCTGTTCTAAAGGACTTCATGATATGAACTTAGTGTTCGAGGCATGTCAGCTGTAGATCACATGCTTTGCATACTCCTGCTATCTAGTGATGGGTCCGGATGTTTGCAGTTTTGTTTTTCTTCGAAAAAGTATTTTCCAGTCACGAGGTAGGTAACTCCTCCGTTCGGTGATGGTGCGCATGGGCATCGACTCGATTGTTAAATTGTTTTTTTCCGCCATCGGGTTCGAACGTAAATCGGTGCACTCTGGTGCAACACAGTTTCTGTTTCGGGAAGTTTCGGGAAGCTCGTTGAAGGTCGTCTGGCCTACCCGCGACGCTCCGTTTTGCAGTCGATGGAACGGACTCAGTTCAAATTCTGCCCTCTGTGCCCCGCAAAGTTTCCGCGCACCGACTCGCACGAAGTGTGCAACCTTTGCTTGTCTCCGGAGCACAGAGTACAGATCTGCGACACGTGCAAGGCTTTCCACTCCAAGAGGACGCTTTGCGACAGTCTGGCTCAACGTCGCAACAT
>NC_136061.1:94302444-94329944 GCF_964261635.1 Lissotriton helveticus
GCGTGATGTATCTGTGCCGTAAAGGTGGCGCATTGCTGGAGTTGTATCGCAAGTGTGATGAAGCTCCAGCAAGGGTCGGGGGTGCCCCTGTCGCAGGGTTTCTGTTCTCACACAGAACTGTGGACAGAGGATTGGAACCTCGGCGAATTAGGGTGTCCCAAAACTCACGTTAGTAATCAAAAACTCCTTAGCAAGCTAGGTACAGTGTCACATTGGATATAACAAACTCTCAATGTTTAGACAATCCAGAATATGAACTTATAGTACCTCAGGATACGTGGAACTCATGAACAGTCGGTCGTTATATATTTCTTAGAAACCAGAACATGGAGTTAAGAAGAACACATGTGTATTTGAAATGTTTATTTACTAATGCCGTCTTCTCAGGCGTAGTATCTTAGATAATAGAAGTACACATATTATCAGTAGCAAAATTACCAGCATAGTTACTAGTACATAAAAAGCGAATGGTGATAGTATGTTAACATGCTGTAAATGAATAAGAGTTAGCAACACTTATAAGCAGCCGCGGGCCGTGGAGGGAGTTACGGTGAGGCAGGGAGGCGGGGAGGGGGAGAAGCAGGGTGGAGAATACAAGTACACATATTATCAGTAGCAAAATTACCAGCATAGTTACTAGTACATAAAAAGCGAATGGTGACAGTATGTTAACATGCTGTAAATGAATAAGAGTTAGCAACACTTATAAGCAGCCGCGGGCCGTGGAGGGAGTTACGGTGGGGCAGGGAGGCGGGGAGGGGGAGGGGCAAGGTAGAGAGGGCTCCACCCTGCTTCTCCCCCTCCCTGCCTCACCGTAACTCCCTCCGCGGCTGCTTATATCTCACCCTCCCTAATACACATATTATATTATTTGCTAAGAAGGTCTCTTTGTGTTGGTTTAGGGCGTGCCCATACTTTAGTGTCTTAGATTTGAAGGAATCACATCAGCATACACCAGCTCTCTCTTCATGTGAACCGCATCAACTGTTGTGTATGTGTGTTCGGCAAAGCAATATAAAACCCGCCTCATGCCCAGAATTGGCAGAAGTTGCACTTATGTTATGAGTATGAAGTCGTGGAGATCAGACCTCATAACAATTCTGTATCGTGTTGTTCTTGAAACTTTAGCACTCGCTGTACAGATATAGTTTAACAAGCAAAGCAGATAGTAGAGCAATAACATATTATTCTCATGTAAACCACGATGAACTACTAGGTGGAAAGCTAAAGCAACAACTAAGTGTCATGTGCAGAAGTTGCAAAAAAGGAAAAATGGCGTTTAAACCGGTAATGAGCCCATGCTAACTTAACACGGTGTAAAGATATCCAGGACCTAGATGACACCTCCCCATGATCCGGAAACGAACTGAATAAGATAATAGAAGTGCCATCTCATGAGAGCAGATTGCAAGTTTATATGTGGACGGTCCGCAAGGTAAAGCATTAAAAACTAGGAAAATTTAATGCTAAAGAAAAATAAAACAGCCAAGTACTTTATCGAGTCTTAAGCCAATAGGCAAGGTAAATAATAAAAACTTGACAAATAAGTCAATGAATTGTCAATGAAATGCTAGTACTCAGCATATCAAACATGAAAAAGGTCTATGACATAACTGTGTATGCAAAATAAGCTGCAACAGCCTCCAATAGGAAGTCACCGTCTTCATCCGAAAACAGTTCAGCCATCCAATTTAAAAGCGGAAAAGAACATACGTGCTCTCCCAGCACCGGATCCTCTATCACCATCAGAGGACAGCTCGGTGGGTTTTCAAGAAAGCTCTGTTCCAAGAAAGACTGTGCTGCCGCCAGTAAATTCCAGGGACCAAGTAGTCCATGCATCAATGCCACAGCCATAATCCTTTCGCCAGGACAAACCAACTCGTGAGTAATGATAGGAGTCATCAGCTGATTAAAGTCGACGTCAGGAGAAACCGGTCCGCAGAGACACAAATCAATGGCCCAATCGAAATCACAGGTCAGGCAGTGAAATACAGGCTGGACACAGGTGAAGTAGGAGAATCGAAAAGATAATCCATATGCCGTGCTTAATATCGCCAACGGCATTGTGCCATAATATTCTAGCATGCGATTGCGGAACAGTGTCAGCAGCTGCAGGGTGGGAGGTTGCATAGGAGGGACATCCATATTTAAAAATGTAAAAAAGCACAAGAGCGTCCGCTGGTAATGCAAGTAAAAATGCCAATCCACGAACCAGAGTGGAGAAAATAGAATGAAAGGAAGCAGGGATGACTCCAAAGATTTTCTCAAATGAAGTCACGAGACCACTGGTAACAACTTTAAAAAAGTGCGCCAGGGTCTTTGTGGAGGATGCGTTAAAGATAGTCGGAACCATCTTGCTGAAATTGAAAGGCAAATCTGAATTAAAAGTATTCCTTTTATCGTAACAGTAAGTGAACGGGTTATTTGCTGCAGAAATGTTCTATTTCCTCCCACACATGAACATAGGGAGTTTTCAATCTGGCCACAAATACCAACCTTGGGACAGATTTCAACGGCATGGCAAGAATAAGAGCTCTTTTGTCTCAGAGAGAGGTGGCCTTGAGTTCGGCCCGTGAAACTTTCGTGCTTCACATAGCGAACACCCGTACAGAGGTGCAGACCCTTTTCAATTAACTCAGAACAATCTTCATTATTGAGCATCAAATAACTACCATTTTCCAACAACTTGAACGTGGGGATGATAGCAGGAACTGGCGTGCCTTGCAACACGCAAGCCATATTTGGTCGGTGTTTGTTGCATGAACCGTGTAACTGTATGTGCCTACACATTAGTGAATGATTTGGCGTCTCAGTGCATTCCTCTCCATTCAGATAAACTTCTTGATCATCTTTGAAACATCTGTATGTGTATGGAAGCGACCAGACCTCATGAAGAAAAGCACTACCTAAAGGTTCATAACGACCTATTGGTATATATTTCATACAATTTGAAAACTTATATAAAGCAAAAGGCAGCGTTATTAAACCGTGGATAAGGCACGTTGCCAAAAAACCCGCAATCCTCTGCTGATGATGTCACTGAGCATGTCATGAATGATGTAATATGTGACATCAGCAGTGGATTACGGGTAATAGTATCTCTAGTTTACTCCCCTATAGCTGTCTTTCTTTTAACATAAGTGTCTGTTTCCTTCCCTTATACTTACTGTTTTTGGTTCGCTTCTAGTTCGCGTACCGGCGAGCGAACTGGGAAGCGAACTAAGAGAAATAGAGGTTGGCACAGTTCCAAATATTGTACCAATTTTTTAATAACGGGGAGGTAGTTCTGAAAAGAACTTTTTTTTTTTTATTGTTTTTGTTGTTTTATATTTTTTTTATTATTTTTCGGAACATTTTTTTACTTTTTTTGAATTTTTCTGAAGTTTTATATTTTTTGGGGTTTTTCTTGGAGGGGGCAATGAAAACGATTCATTGTAAAGGGCTCAACAGGAGCAACAAAACAAAAAAAGAAGTATTTATTATTTTGGGCGTTTCGTACAAACTTGCATATGATAGTCAATAGCTCTGTTGATCAGAGTGATGCTTTTTTCTCCGTAGGAAATGAATCCATCGCAAAATACGCAGGTGTGTTTTACTTCACCAAATTTCATTTGTATATTTGGCACCATCTCCCTGCCCTCTGGTCCCGTTACTTCCGGTACAACAGATCTTCTGGCCATAATAGGGAGATTATCTAGGTCGTTCCGAAACTGTGCAGCACTGTAGTTGTTAGGATGCCACCTAGTCATATGGCGATGCATTGTGTAGTTTCCGAAACTGTATTTTTTCTCGGTTCCTCTGGACAGTCTATCTTGACATATAAGGCAAGTTACGTATCTTGCATTTACTTTTTTCTGACCTTTGGGAATTTTAAAAAATTGCCAAATGAAGTTTTCTTTCCGGTGAGACGTCCTGGGCTGCTCAGGCAAAAACTGCCTCTCTTCGTGCTCGTCGTCCTGTTCCTCTTCTTCTTCTTCTTGTTGAATTATAACTTGAGCAGGTGGTCCACTCTTCCTTGGATGTGGTGGAGGTGGTGGGGAAGCACCAGCTGAAGCTACTAAAGAAGCCATTGCTCAGTGATCACAAAGGGTCTTTCTCTCACAATGATGAAAGTCAGAGTGAGGAAAGAAGGAGGGATTTTCATCATTTGGGAAAAACAAGAGTTCTCAACCAATCAAAAGTGTTCATTTTAGATTATATGACCTAGTCTTACATCATTAGGAAACCAAAAGTGAAATGAACCAATGAAAAGTGTTATTACCAAGTCACATGACTTGCTGTGTTTACGTTAAGCGCTTTGCAGGGCCTCCCGGTTTGCTTCCAGAAACCTGCGCTTTGCGACTCGCTTCGCGTACCAGTTCGCTAACGTAGCACGTCATATGACGTATCACGCGACAACGTGAAACGTCATGCGGACGGGAGGCGTCACGATGTTGTTTTCTAACGCTGCACTTGCGGTAAAGAAACGTTTACCGGCTCGCGGTCTATTTCGCGGCATCAAGGTCAGCTAACGGGAAGCTTCCCGATTCGCGAAGCGGGAACGAAGAAAAAAAAATATTTTAAAAAAAAATTATTCATAAACATATAAAATATATTTTTGGATTTAAAGAAGAATACATTTTACAGCTACAGATATTAGCTGTTAAAAAACCAATGAAATTCACAGAAAAAACCATAGGTTATAGACCATATATAGTTAGGAATTAGCATTTACAAAACCTTGAAAATTCACTGAAAAAACCATAGGTTATAGACCATATATAGTTAGGAATTAGCATTTAGAAAACCTTATTTTACTCACACAAAACCATTGAAATTCCATATATAGTTAGTTGCACTAACTATATATCGCGCACCCGCAATCCACTGCTGATGATGTCACATATTACATCATTCATGACATGGTCAGTGACATCACTGATGACATCACTGATGACATCTCAAATGACATCACTGATGACATCACTGATGACATCTCATTTGACATCAATGACCACATCACTGATGATATCATTCATGTGACAATACAATGCATCTCCTCACATTTTAATATAACCTCTGTTTCACCCAGTGTTAAAAAGAGAGTATAATTTTTGAAACCATTGACACACCAATACTAGTTACTACATACGCACTCACTGATTGCTACGTCTACACACACCTTCACTCATTCACCCATACAATCATTCATACATACAATCACTCATCTTTACAACACTATCATATGCACTCATACACCTATACAGACACTCAGTCTGCCACTCATCCATGGAGTTACTCACACACCTAGTCAGTCCTGTAAAGAATCAATGACACTTCCATTTTCTTGTCTATACAGTTAAACATAGAGCACCTTACATTTTCAAACATATACTAACACATACTTACCTTCTTATACAATCATTGATACAAGTACAGATTGATCTGCACAGTCACACACCTCCCAGCTAGCCACACACACACTCAGTCTCCCATACAAATACTTGGGCAATCAATCAATAACCCATATAGTTACTCATATAGCTACTGATCAACACATGCAGCAGTTTACAGAACAACAGACATAATGATGCACAAATTAAGACAGTTTAGTCACTAACCCATGCAGTCAGTGAGACACATTTAATCACTCACTCATACAGTCAGTCATGCACCTACTAAATCCTTCGTCCAGACACTTACACATCCACTCATTCTTCAATATGTAAGACATATTTAAACTTTATAGAAACAAAAAATCACTGGATGTTGTTATCAGTGATGTCACTGACCATGTCATGAATGATGTAATATGTGACATCATCAGCAGTGGATTGCGGGTGCGCGATATATAGTTAGTGCAACTAACTATATATGGAATTTCAATGGTTTTGTGTGAGTAAAATAAGGTTTTCTAAATGCTAATTCCTAACTATATATGGTCTATAACCTATGGTTTTTTCAGTGAATTTTCAAGGTTTTGTAAATGCTAATTCCTAACTATATATGGTCTATAACCTATGGTTTTTTCTGTGAATATATATATATATATATATCTATATATATATAGATATATATATATATATCTATATATATATATATATACACACACACACACATATATATATATATATATATACACACACATATATATATACATATATATATATATATATATATGTGTGTATATATATATATATATATCTATATATATATATCTGAAAGAGACACGTTAGTATTAGATTCCTTACCTTAGAATATCCCCAGGCGTCAGACTGGATCCGGAAATTTTTGCGTAGCAGTACCCTTGCGCGTCGGTAGGCGTCGTCTGCGGCTCCGCGTCTGGCGCCGTGATGACGTCGTCGGAGTACTTAGACGCCGCCTCCGCGTGCTGACGTCAGTTCTTCTTTTTTCCGCGCCAGCAAGCGCATATCTGGAAAAAGCAGTAACCCTAGTCAATTTTGACTAAACTTCTTGATCCTTTTGATTACTATTTCGAAGTGTTGGACCCGGCCTGGTGGCGTGGTCCTACCCCTCCCGCGTGGCGGGCCCCCGGACGACATCGGCCCTCCATCCAGCCCGGGTCGGCCCCGGGCACACCTCTGCACGACCTACAAACCACCAGATCCGCCACCCGGCGGCCCACAACCCCTGACACGGCACACTCGGGCCGCCCCAGCATTACCGGCCCGGTGCCACCCTGGACCAACACTCCAGGCCCGACGCCATCTTGGGCCCATCACGTCAGACACGTGGTCCCGGCCCAGCCGCGGCCACAGCCCCAGCGAGCCCGCCATCGAGGCACCAAGAACCTCCGGGTGGTAAAGTGGCCACTCCACCAGAGACAAGGAGAGGGGAGTTTCGATGGTTCTCCAACCGTCCCCGGATGCCTGGTTTCGATCGGCCTCCCTGGGCGCTGGCTCCACCCCCCTGCTGGGTGTCTGGACACCATCATCCCGGCCCCTCTGACCCCCAGGCGAGAGGGTCCGGACATCAAAGGACTCCAGACCTATATCTGGGCCAGCCCCGGAGTAGGACGGCAGTTGTATCCCGGAGTCAAGAAGCCCTGCTGACGCTGTCGCGGCTGACCCTGAGACGAACTCACCTTGCTGTTCTCCCTGGAACCTGCTGGCGCTGCCGCGGTCCATCTTCGCTGTAACCACCTTGGAGCCTGCTGGCGGTGCCGCGGTCCATCTTCGCTGTAACCACCTTGGAGCCTGCTGGCGCTGGCGCTGCCGCGGCCCACACTTGCTGAACAATCTTGGAACCTGCTGGCGCTGCTGCGGTCCACACTCGCTGAACCATCTTGGAACCTGCTGGCGCTGCCGCGGTCCACACTCGCTGACCCATTTTTGAACCTGCTGGCGCTGCCGCGGTCCACCCTCGCTGAACCATCTGGGAGCCTGCTGCCGCGGCCCAACCTTCCGGAACCCCCCAGCTCGAGGATTGAGAGCTGTGCGTAGGGTCTCCTTACAACCGACCACCTATAAGACTGTCCCGCTACCTTGCCCCTTTGCCACGAGACTTTCTAGATCCCCGGATCTGCTGTATATATTGAAACGATACTTATTGCTAGATAAAGATTGAAAACGCTATCCACGTGTGGTGTACTTTGGTAGTGGTGTGATTACTCTGCTGTACGATTCTAGGAGAGGGCCCTCCCGTCGGAGGCCTCTCGACATCGCTCGGTCCCTTCTCTGAAGGAGGGGTAGACCTAGGGGTGGTCAGTCAGACACCTTCTGCCGCCCCCGGGTTCGCCTTTCTAACATTGGTGGCAGGCGCTGTGATCCGAGCCTACGCAAAATCATCGACCCAAGGAACCAACCTACCTGCCGAATTCCAGAAAGAGAAGATGAAAGAATACAGCCACAAGGAACTAAACAATTCTGTAAAGACATGGGTATCGCTACCACTGGCCTGAGCACAAAAGAGGACTTCAAATCGGCCCTACTAAGCCTGGGTGGAAACCCGAGACAGACCACCCCAAGAGGAGAATAGCCCGAACGGGCAACCGGAAACCAGGGCACCCCCGACGGGGAAAAGAACCGCAACACTAAATGCGGACCTCATCTATGAAGACGCTGGAACGAGAGCGCAACCGGCTACACGAATTGGAGCTTGCACGGCTCCGGCTAGACGGAGAACTCCAGCTAGTGGAGAAAAAGATAGCCCTCGAGCAACTACGGCTGGAGGGGGACCTAGAAGAGAAACGGAGACAACGTGACCTCGAAGAAAAACGACTAGCCTATGAACACGAACGAGGCCTAAGAGAACTAGAAATTAAAGCCAAGATCAACGAAGAGAGCGCGGCCGGGGCCAAGACCTCGGCCCCTCCCGTGGACACCAAGGTTCACCTACCGAAAGATGTAGTCAAAGAATACTACAAGAACCATGACATCCAGCAATGGTTCAAAGCCTACGAGGTGGCCATGACCGCCCATCGGGTGCCCCTGAAGGATTGGGGCGCCGGCCTGTGGGGGAAGTTCGTCAACGAAGGGAGGGACGCCCTGCTGGAACTCCCTGACACCGAAATGACCTCCTATGAACACATGAAAACGGCCCTACTCACGCGCTACGGACTCACCCCCGAAATGTACCGGCAGAGGTTCCGAGACTGTAAAAAAATCCCCGGTACCACTTGGGTGGAATATGTGAACTTTTTTAGCAGAGCCTTCGAGGGGTGGATCAAAGCACAGGTCACTACCTACCAGCAGTTGGTCGACCTTATGTTATGGGAGCACCTCTCCAACAACTGCTTCATTGAACTACGACAGCACCTCCTCGACAGCAAGTTGACCGAGCCGCGAAAGCTAGCGGTCGAAGCAGATCGGTGGGCGAGCAACAGCGTCCACCGGAACACCACAGGAGAATACGGACGAGGGTCCCCGGTTAATCACCGGCCGCGAGGCGGCGGGTCTGGTATCGGCCGAGACCTCCCATCGGGGTCTTCGCCCGCCTCCTCTACTCCAGCCTCCAGCCCGAGGGGGGCCCATCCAGCCCGACCGGGGCCCCGCCCCAACGTTACGTGCCACCGATGCCAGCGGCTGGGTCACTATGCCAATGATCCTCTCTGCCCCATGAGCCAGCGGCCCGGCACCACCGGGCCCCCCGGTCGACAAATCACTGCAGCCGCTCTGAGCGAAGAACAAGATGAAGAAGAGGTCCCCATGGAACCAGAAGAAAGGGAGTCCGCGGCCATGTGCCTCGCCTCCCTGGGCGACAAAGACATGATCCCCCGAGACCAGATTCCGATCAACACCCAGAAGTACCGCCAGTGGGTCACCATCAACGGACGCCGGGCCGAGGCTCTCCGTGACACGGGGGCCAGCATAACCGCCGTCCGCTGCCATCTGGTGACCCCAGAACAAATCTTGCCCCACCTTCTGTGCCCTGTCCGGTCAGCGGACAATTCCGAGAGCCTGTGCCAGATGGCTTGCATCCCCTTCCAGTGGGGAGGAGTGTCTGGCATGCTGAAAGTCACCGTCCGAGACGATGCCCCAGTGGACTGCCTCCTAGGGAACGACCTGGAAAGTTCCCACTGGGCACAGATCGAGCGAAGAGAGCATCTGGGGATGCTAGGCCTTCCTGAATGGGTTTGCGTAACGACCCGATCCATGTCCACCCGGGACGCCGCCCCACCCGAAGACAATCAGCCCGAAGAACCTGAATGTCCGGCACCTCCGCCACCCGCCACTGCCACAGCCGAACCCGAACTGGGGCCGCAGGGCCCCAGCCATGAAGAACTTCCCGAGCTCGGGCCCCTTCCCGAACTAGCCCAGTGGCGCCAAGAAGGGGGCCCCACCCACGAGCAGTTCCTTCGGGAACAAATGACCTGTCCTTCCCTTGAGGGACTCCGACAACAAGCCACAGGAGACCCCTCGGGGTCCCACTGGATCTATTGGGACCAGGACCTCCTGTACAGTGAACAAAAGATCGCCGAGCTGGGGGCCGGCCGAGTGCTAGTCGTCCCCCTCCACTTCAGAGACTTACTCTTAAACCTGGCACATGATGTGCCCCTCGCCGGGCACCTGGGGCAGGACAAAACCTACAGCCGCCTGGTGACCCACTTTTATTGGCCGAAGATGCGCAGCGATGTGTACAACCACTGCCGAACCTGTCCGACCTGCCAAGCCAGCGGAAAGAGTGGGGGGAAAATCAAGGCCCCACTCCAACCGTTTCCCGTGGTGACCACTCCCTTCGAGCGAGTAGGGATCGACATCGTGGGGCCCCTGGATCCTCCAACCTCTCAGGGGCACCGCTTCATCATCGTCCTGGTGGACCATGCCACCCGCTGCCCAGAAGCTATCCCCCTCCGGACTATCACAGCCCCCGTAGTGGGGCGAGCGCTAATGGGGGATCTTCTCTAGAGTCGGCTTCCCCCGAGAGGTCGTAAGTGATCGGGGCACAAACTTTATATCGAAATATATGCGGTCCCTGTGGCAACAGTGCGGGGTCGCGTATAAGTTCACCACCCCGTATCACCCTCAAGGGAATGGACTCGTAGAGCGATTTAATAGGACCCTGAAAGGAATGATCAAGGGCCTGGAAGAGCCCCTCCGGCGCAAATGGGACGTTCTGCTGCCATGCCTCCTGTTCGCCTACCGGGAGGTACCCCAGAAATCCCTGGGGTTCAGCCCCTTTGAACTATTATATGGACACCCTGTGCGTGGCCCCCTCAGCCTGGTCAAGGAAGGCTGGGAGCTGGCCGCCTCCGATATTCCACCCGATGTTTTCCGATACCTCTTGACTCTCCGCAACCAGACTCGGAAGTTCCGGGAACTGGCCGAAACCAACCTGAAGGCCAGTCAAGAGGAGATGAAGCGCTGGTATGATGAAAATGCCTCGTCCATTGAATTCGAGCCGGGCCAGCAGGTCTGGGTCATGTCCCCGGTCGACCCCGGCGCCCTCCAGGACAAATGGACGGGGCCCTTCAACGTGTTGGAGCGCAAGAGCCCCGTCACCTACCTAGTGGACATGGAGTCCCCCCGGAACCCCCTCCGGGTCCTACACGCCAACCGGCTCAAGCCCCACTTTGTCCGCACCGAACTGAGCCTGTTGTTGGCTACCGATGACGGAGCAGAGGACGACTCCGAGCCTCTTCCAGACCTCCTGAGTACCTCCGAGAAAGATGGCTCCGTCGAGGGGGTCTCCCTCTCTCCCACGCTGACACCCAAACAGCGCCAGGACTACCAGAAACTGCTGGGTCAATTTGCGAACTTATTTTCCCTCACCCCCGGGGTCACACAGTGGTGTGTTCACGACGTCGACACCGGGGACAGTGCGCCCGTGCGGCACCGAGCCTATCGCGTCCCCGACCGAGTACGGGCCTGCATCCAAGCCGAAGTTTCCAAAATGCTAGGCCTAGGGGTAGTCGAACCCTCAGACAGTCCATGGGCCAGTCCCGTCGTCCTGGTCCCTAAGGCCGCCACCCCCGGGGTGCCCCCGGAGCTGCGGTTCTGTGTCGACTACCGGGGACTGAATGCCGTCACCAGGACCGACGCCCATCCCATTCCCCGAGCGGATGAACTGATCGATCGCCTGGGAGCCGCCAGGTACCTCAGCACCTTCGACCTGACGGCCGGATACTGGCAAATCGGCCTCACGCCAGGGGCACAAGAACGATCCGCTTTCTCGACCCCTGATGGCCACTACCATTTCAAAGTGATGCCCTTCGGCATGAAAAACGCCCCGGCCACCTTCCAGAGGCTCGTGGATAGGGTGCTGGCGGGGCTAGAAGAGTTCAGTGCCGCCTACCTAGACGACATCGCAGTGTACAGCCTTCACTGGGATGAGCACCTGTCCCACCTCTGGAAGGTCCTGACGGCCCTCCAACGGGCCGGACTAACAATAAAAGCCAGCAAGTGCCAGATCGGTCAAGGGTCCGTGACCTATCTGGGACAGCAAGTGGGGAGCGGCCAAGTGGCTCCCCTTCAACCCAAGATCGACGCCATCCAGGCCTGGGAGCCCCCCGTCACCCAGACCGCTGTCCGAGCCTTTCTGGGGCTCACTGGATACTATCGGCGGTTCATAAAGGACTATGGGAGCATCGTGGGGCCCCTCACAGAGCTAACCTCCAAGAGACTACCCCCGAAGGTGCACTGGACCCCCGAGTGCCAAGTAGCCTTTGAGGCACTAAAGACTGCCATGTGCACCGCCCCGGTGCTCCAGGCCCCCGACTACAGCCGAGAGTTCATCGTCCAAACTGACGCCTCGGAACACGGCATTGGGGCCGTACTCTCCCAAGTGACCTCTGACGGAGTCGACCTTCCTGTGGCCTTCATCAGCCGGCGCCTGCTGGCCCGGGAACAACGATGGAGCACCATCGAGAGGGAAGCATTCGCCGTCGTATGGGCCCTAAAGAAGATCCGGCCCTACCTCTTCGGCACCCACTTCCGAGTACAGACCGACCACCGGCCCCTGCGGTGGTTGATGCAGATGCGGGGCGAGAACCCGAAGTTGCTACGTTGGTCCATCTCCCTCCAAGGAATGAACTTCACAGTGGAGCATCGCCCTGGCAACGACCACGCCAACGCTGACGGCCTCTCCAGATTCTTCCGCCTCGGCGAGGAGAATCCCCAAGAAGATGGGTGACTCTCCCCTGCCTTCAGCTGGAGGGAACGTGTGTTGGACCCGGCCTGGTGGCGTGGTCCTACCCCCTCCCGCGTGGCGGGCCCCGGACGACATCGGCCCTCCATCCAGCCCGGGTCGGCCCCGGGCACACCTCTGCACGACCTACAAACCACCAGATCCGCCACCCGGCGGCCCACAACCCCTGACACGGCACACTCGGGCCGCCCCAGCATTACCGGCCCGGTGACACCCTGGACCCACATTCCAGGCCCGACGCCATCTTGGGCCCATCACGTCACAGACACGTGGTCCCGGCCCAGCCGCGGCCACAGCCCCAGCGAGCCCGCCATCGAGGCACCAAGAACCTCCGGGTGGTAAAGTGGCCACTCCACCAGAGACAAGGAGAGGGGAGTTTCGATGGCTCTCCAACCGTCCCCGGATGCCTGGTTTCGATCGGCCTCCGGCCTCCCTGGGCGCTGGCTCCACCCCCCTGCTGGGTGTCTGGACACCATCATCCCGGCCCCTCTGACCCCCAGGCGAGAGGGTCCAGACATCAAAGGACTCAAGACCTATATCTGGGCCAGCCCCGGAGTAGGACGGCAGTTGCATCCCGGAGTCGAGAAGCCCTGCTGACGCTGTCGCGGCTGACCCTGAGACGAACTCACCTTGCTGTTCTCCCTGGAACCTGCTGGCGCTGCCGCGGTCCATCTTCGGTGTAACCACCTTGGAGCCTGCTGGCGCTGCCGCGGCCCACACTTGCTGAACCATCTTGGAACCTGCTGGCGCTGTCGCGGTCCACACTCGCTGAACCATCTTGGAACCTGCTGGCGCTGCCGCGGTCCACACTTACTGAACCATCTTGGAGTCTGCTGGCGCTGCCGCGGTCCACACTCGCTGACCCATTTTTTAACCTGCTGGCGCTGCCGCGGTCCACCCTCGCTGAACCATCTGGGAGCCTGCTGGCGCTGCCGCGGCCCAACCTTCCGGAACCCCCCAGCTCGAGGATTGAGAGCTGTGCGTAGGGTCTCCTTACAACCGACAACCTATAAGACTGTCCCGCTACCTTGCCCCTTTGCCACGAGACTTTCTAGATCCCCGGATCTGCTGTATATATTGAAACGATACTTATTGCCAGATAAAGATTGAAAACGCTATCCTCGTGTGGTGTACTT
Organism: Lissotriton helveticus; assembly: GCF_964261635.1. Classification (NCBI taxonomy): domain Eukaryota; kingdom Metazoa; phylum Chordata; class Amphibia; order Caudata; family Salamandridae; genus Lissotriton; species Lissotriton helveticus. Next base: position 94,316,166 of record NC_136061.1, read on the forward strand.
TGGTAGTGGTGTGATTACTCTGCTGTACGATTCTAGGAGAGGGCCCTCCCGTCGGAGGCCTCTAGACATCGCTCGGTCCCTTCTCTGAAGGAGGGGTAGACCTAGGGGTGGTCAGTCAGACACCTTCTGCCGCCTCCGGGTTCGCCTTTCTAACACGAAGTCTCTCGACTCCGGAACGGTGCCGATAGGGATGCCCGGCTTCAAGCATTGCGACCGGCTGATGTCGGTCACGGATCCTCACCGTGTGTGTTTGTCGTGTTTGGGCGTCGACCACGACGACAAGGCCTGCTCCGACTGCCGGGCCATCTCTTCGAAACCCAGGCGGGAGCGGTCCCGTAGGCGACTCGAACTCCGGCAGTTGGTCCCGCGCCGCGAGAGGTCCCGATCCCATGGGAGGTCGAGGGACAGGTCGCGGGCCCGGAGCCACCACAGCTCCGAGAGTAGGCCGCACTCCTCCGGGTTGAAGTCGTCGTCAGGTAAGCGGCACAAGAAGTCCAAGCGGCGTCATCGCTCCTCGGACTCCCCCCGACGCTCGCGCGATGCGGCTGGGGGTTCGGGTGACACCGCCCACGCGGCTCCGTCGGAGTCGCGGGCGCCGCGTCCAGCCCCATACCCTACGGTCCCTGGGCTCAACGCGACGCCGGAGGAGGTCGAGCGCTTCCTCATGGCCATGAGGAAACTCTCTCACCCGACAGGCTCCGCGGCGCCTCCGGGCCCAGCGGACCCGTCTGGGAGCCCTAGCGGGTCGGCGGCTCCGGCCCCGACGCCGTCGGGTGCTTCGGCCCCGACGCCGCCGATGCCTTCGGGCCCGGCGCCGCAGGCCCCTGTTCTCCCGACGCCGCCGGCGCCTTCGGGCCCGGCGCCGAGGGGTCCAGTTGTTCCGACGCCGCCGGCTCCTTCGGGCCCGACGCCGCTGGTCCTCCTTCGGGATCTGGTTCGTCGCCGGTGGATCTGACGGCCTCCCCGGCGTCGGACCCTCAGGTGTCGCCTCTGGCGCCGACCCCGGTTCTACTTCCATTCATGTTCGGCCGTCGGGACGGCCCCGTTGGGCGCCGCTCCAGATGCTGTTGGGTGAATTTCACTTTTATGAACAGGCCCCATTGGTTGAGGACCCTGAATTTCAGGAGATGGTGAAGGGGAGGACTGGGAGGAGTCTGAGGACCCTCTGACCAGGGAGTGTCAGTCTCATGAGGACTGGACAGAAGACCTTGGGGAGGCCAGTGGCCTGGACACCTCTCCAGACCCTGGGTTTGTCTCCCCTCCTACCGTGGCTTCGGAGGAGGGGGCTACATATAGTGTGGTGCTGATGAGGGCTGCCAAGGCCTTAAACCTTGAGCTCCCCGTCGCGGCCGTGAGGACTAACCTCCTCACTGAGGTCCTTAAACCGCAGTCAAGCTCGGCCGAGCCTCTGCTGCCCTTTAATGAGGCCTTGACTGACGTTCTTCTGGGCACTTGGTCCAAGCCCGCTACGGGTTCACCCGTAGATAGGAACGTGGCCAGACGCCACCGCCCCGCCCCGGGCGACCCATGTTTTCTGTCCTCCCACCCTACCCCCGAGAGCCTGGTCATCCAGGCCTCCAATTCCCAAACCGCATTCCCGTCGGCTCCGCCGGATCGGGAATCCAAGAGGTATGACCAGTATGGGAAGAAGATCTTCTCGTCCATTAGTTTGGGCCTGCGGTCTTCCAACACCGCCTGCCTCTTGGGACGTTACACCCACTCTGTGTGGGATAAGGTCGCAGAAGTGCTGCCAGAGTGTCCGTTGGAGGTACGGGCCAAACTCGGCCAAGCCCTTGTGGAGGGCCGGGATGCAGCCAAGTATTCCATCCGGTGTGGGCTGGATACCACTGACTCGCTGGGTAGAGCGATGGCAACGATGGTGGCGGTCAGACGCCACGCCTGGCTGAGATCCGCCAACTTCTCGGCAGATGTCCAGAGCACGCTCATGGACATGCCGTTCGATGGCCGTCGCCTCTTTGGCGACAAGGCAGACCATGCGCTTGAGCGTTTTAAGGACTCCAGGGCTACGGCCAAGTCCGTGGGCCTCTCGGGCCAACGCCAGCAACCGGCTGCCTATCACTCCTTTCGTGGCCACGGAAGGGGTGCGCCCGCACGTGCCGCCAGCCACGCGCCGCAGGGCAATACCCAACGCGGTGGCAGCCGTGGGAACCGCCGTCCAGGCGGTCGTGGGCAGCGGCGAGGTCAGTCCGCACCTTCCCCCGCAGCATCCGCCTCAAAACCCTCCTAGTCCGTGCTTTCAGGCCCATGTGACGCCAGTGGGGGGCAGGGTTCGCCATCACCACCTCCACTGGCGCACTGTCACGTCGGACAGGTGGGTGCTGCAGATCGTCCCAAGGGGCTACTCCCTCCCCTTCGAGGCGACTCCTCCAGCCATGCCACTGCAGAACCACCGTGTATCGGGGGATCACTTGCGACTTTTGCAGGAGGAAGTTACGGCCCTCTTAGCCAAAGGGGCCATCGAGCGCGTTCCTGGGCCAGAAGTAGGGTGTGGTTGCTACTCCCACTACTTCCTGGTGCCCAAGAAGGGCAAAGGGGGCCTGCGCCCTATCTTGGACCTACGAAACGTCAACGGCTTCCTCCGGAAGGAGAAGTTCAAGATGCTGACACTGGCTCAGGTCTTAGCTGCCCTGGATCCAGGAGACTGGATGGTAGCGTTGGACTTGCAGGACGCTTATTTCCACATCCCCGTCCTGCCGGCCCACCGGCGCTACCTGCGGTTCACGGTTGGCCACGAGCATTTTCAGTTTACCGTGCTCCCCTTCGGCCTTACCAGCGCCCCACGGGTGTTCACAAAGGTGATAGCGGTGGTCGCAGCTCATCTGCGCAGGTTGGGGGTTTCAGTCTTCCCCTACCTCGACGACTGGCTGTTGAAGGCGGGCTCGCCCCAGACAGTCGTCGGCCACCTCCAGACTACGGCAGACCTCCTGCATCAGCTGGGGTTCTCGATCAATGTGCCAAAGTCACACCTGTGCCCCTCTCAGAAGCTCCTCTTCCTCGGAGCGGTTCTAGACTCGGCGCAGTTTCGGGTTTATCCACCCGAGCAGCGGGTCCGGGATATTCAGGCTCTGATTCCCATCTTTCAGCCGTTATCCCGGGTTTCGGTCAGGTTGACGCTGCGGCTTCTGGGGCTGATGGCCTCCTGCATCCTGCTGGTGCATCACGCCAGATGGCGGATGCGGGCTCTGCAGTGGGACCTGAAGTTTCAGTGGGCCCAGCATCAAGGCAACCTATCCGACCATGTCCTGATCTCGGAGGGCACTGCGAGACAGTTGCAGTGGTGGCTCACGGACCGCGATTGGGTCTGCGGCAGATCCCTCTCCCTTCCCCAACCGGAGCACGTAGTTGTGACTGACGCGTCCCTCCAGGGCTGGGGAGGCCACATGGGAGAGGCGGAGATCAGAGGCCTCTGGTCTCTGGCGGAGACTCGACTCCACATCAACATGTTGGAGCTTCGGGCGATTCGTCTAGCACTGAAGGCATTCCTCCCCTCTGTCCGGGGGAGTGTAGTGCAGGTGTTCACGGACAACACCACCGCCATGTGGTACTGCAACAAACAGGGCGGGGTGGGGTCGTGGACCCTTTGCCAGGAGGCTCTGCGCCTTTGGCAATGGCTGGAACATCAGGGTGTGACCCTGGTGGTTCAACACCTGGCAGGTTCTCTGAACGCCAGGGCGGACGAACTCAGCCGCAGGTGCATGATGGATCACGAATGGCGTCTGAACTCGGACGTGGCGCAAGGCCTCTTTCAGCGATGGGGAGAGCCTTGGTTAGATCTATTCGCCACCGAAGAGAACGCGCAATGTCATCAGTTCTGCGCGTTGGAATTTCCAAGGCGGCACTCGCTCGGAGACGCTTTTCGTCGCGAGTGGAGTTGCGGTCTATTGTACGCCTTTCCGCCTATACCACTTCTGCCCAGAGTGCTGAAGAAGAGATCAGGCGCGACCGGGCCCAAGTCATCCTTGTGGCTCCGGACTGGGCTCAAAGGTACTGGTATCCCGAGCTACTCAGTATGTCAGTCGATCCCCCGGTTCGTCTGCCTCTTCAGGAGGACCTTCTGTCGCAGCAGCAGGGGACGGTCCTCCACCCGAACCTGTCCAGTCTCCACCTCCATGCTTGGAGATTGAGCGACGACAGTTGAGGCCATTTGACTTGCCTCCTGAAGTCTGTAACGTCATTCTGGCAGCCAGGCGTCCCTCCACAAAGTCGGTATACGCCTGCAGGTGGAACAGATTTGTGGCATGGTGCACAGCAAAGGCTGTGGATCCTCTTGCTGCCCCTCTTTCAGAGGTTCTTCTCTTCCTTCTTTCTCTTGCCCAGCAGGGCTCTGCTCTGGGCACTATCAAGGGCTACCTTTCTGCCCTTTCAGCCTTTCTCAGGCTACCTGATCAGCCTTCTTTGTTCAAGTCCCCTATTGTGAACAGATTTCTTAAAGGCATCACTCACACTTTTCCTCCTGTTCCGTTTGTGATGCCTCAGTGGGACTTGAACCTGGTTCTGACTTTTCTGATGTGCGCTCCCTTTGAGCCACTTAACAATTGCCCTCTTCGCCTTCTGACTCTGAAGACTGCTTTCCTGGTTGCCATCACCTCTGCCAGGAGAGTGAGTGAGCTCCAGGCTCTTTCTTGTACTCCACCTTTCCTTTCTGTCCATCCGGACAAAGTGGTGCTACGTACCAAACCATCTTTCCTGCCCAAGGTCGTCACGGCCTTCCACATTGGGCAGTCTTATCACCTTGCCTACCTTCTTTCCGCCACCGCATCCCTCTAAAGAGGAAGAGCGGCTCCATAGTCTGGACCCAAAACGTGCGCTCTCGTTTTATCTGCATCGCACACGCCAGTTCCGGGTGGATGACCAAATCTTTGTTGGTTACGTGGGCGCTAAGAAGGGGAAAGCGGTGCACAAGCGGACCATCTCCCAGTGGATCATCTTGTGTATCCAGGCATGCTACTCCTTGGCTAGGAAGGAGCCCCCTGCTGGATTGCGGGCTCATTCTACCCGAGCCACGGCGACTACCACTGCCCTGGGCAGGGGTGTGCCCTTACAAGACATCTGTCAGGCAGCTACGTGGGCATCGCTGCACACGTTTGCGAGACACTACTGCCTGGACAGCCAAGTCCGGAGGGATGGCTTTTTTGGCCGTTCCGTCCTCCAGGACTTTCTGGTGTGAGTATTGGTTCGCAGACCCACCACCGGGGTTGGTATTGCTGGGGTATCTATTCTAAGGTAAGGAATCTAATACTAACGTGTCTCTTTCAGATGCACAAGTTACTACTTGTGTAACGATATATCTGTAAGAGACATTAGTTAGTATTAGATTCCTTACCGACCCGCCCATCCTCCCCGTTCTGGGAACCAATATCTAGGGTTAGGGTTGTCCCCTTCAGGGCCCTAGTTTCAATGGCACCAGTGTTGGTTTTTAACATGGCTCTGCGTTTCTGGCGCGGAAAAGCTGTGTCTAAGAACTGACGTCAGCACGCGGAGGCGGCGTCTAAGTACTCCGACAACGTCATCACGGCGCCCACGATGCCGACGACGGACGCGGAGCCGCAGACGACGCCTACCGACGCGCAAGGGTACTGCTACGCAAAAAGTTCCGGATCCAGTCTGACGCCTGGGGATATTCTAAGGTAAGGAATCTAATACTAACTAATGTCTCTTACAGATATATCGTTACACAAGTAGTAACTTGTGCATATGTGTGTGTATATATATATGTTCGAGGCATGTGGGCTGCTAAATTCATATCTTTTGCATAGATCGCCGCCTAGTGTTGGGTCCGGATGATCGCACATTGTTGTCCTGGAAGAGTCTTCGAAGTATCCATCCAAGAAGGATCAATCCATCGAAGGTCAATCCAAGATGGCTGCCGGGTGGGAGCTCCTGTAAAGAGCTCCCAGCGCTAGGGATCCCAACTCGGCTTTATCCCTGCTAAGCACCCACCAGCCTCAAGGAACTGCAATACCAAAAGTAACTGGATGATGAACGTAACTGGATTAAAAAAAGTAACTGGTTTTTTCACACTTACCTGCATGGCGGAGATCAAGATCCTGTGAAGACCTGGGACCTGCTCCTGGACGCTCGCTTGCATACTGCCCCCAATCGTCCGCCGAGACTGGGCAGCTGGAGTTCGGGGACCGAGGATTGACTGGCGAGTCGGTGCGGAGGGTCGGAGGCAGTTGGAGCCTGCGGAGCTCCGAGAGATCCACACACGACCGAGCGGTCGCAGCTGCATCTGCCCCGCCACGCCTGCCTGCCGCGTCCCTTCACTGGTTCTGCGACAGTGGTCTGGAGCCCACAGTCTCCGGGGGAGGCACACGGACGGACTAAGGAGAAGGGGGTCAGAGGCGTGGATGAGGAGCTGCAGCTGGCGCAGGCACTGTGAATAGCCGTGTGCGCCTTCACGCACCTCCACCGCGCTGATGAGGGACTAGGAGGCTCAAGACCCGGGAGCAGGCACCATGAGCCGTGTGTGCGCCCTCAGACACCCAAGCCAGCGACCGGATCACGCCTCAACAGAAGATCACCCTGTGTCGCCTGGAGCCTGACTGGAGCACCGGAGCACTTGTGAAATAGTGCTGGGCTGAGCGGTAGGGGCAGTCCAAGAGCCGGCCTGCGGTGTTGCCGAGACGAGGCCAGAGAGCTGAGAGAGGCCCCCCCTCCCGCCCGCTTCAAGGCGCTGGCCACCGGTTGTTCTGCCTAGCAGGGGTGAGTCGACGACGACGCCCCCCCCCCCCACGCCCGCTCCGCTCCACAGCACAGGAGGGCTGAGAGAGGCTACGTCTACAGGGTAATGCACGCCTGGAGCTCGGATTTGGGATCACGCACATAAAATTCAAAATTAAAGTCATTTATTCAGCCTGCATTTCACATATCTCAAGGATTTTGAAGGTACTGAGCCACTCTTGTTTTAAATCAGTGCCGAAAATCGCTGCTGGCGGACTCAACAATCACACAGAGACTTAAGGTATTTATCTCCCCCACCCGCCTGATCACTTTAAAAAAAAAAATAACTTCCTCCTTTGTTCAAAATGGCTGGGGCCATAAAACTGTAGCAATCAATTCTCCTCCGACATACCTTTGATGCTCACGAGGCTCCTCTGCCTAACTCCCCCACACCGAGATAAGAATTCCTCCCAGCTAACATGGAGCATTGCACTGCTATCTAAGCAACAGCAACAAACAGAGGACTACTGGCTCTATTACACCTATTTGGCGGCCATGTTAGATTAGACTAATCTATCCCAGGGCGGCCATCCTGGACTAGTCATTTTCATCATTACCTGATCTCACACTAAGAACTTATGATCTCTGACTAAGCTCAGCTACCGGGTAATGCGCTCAGTTACGTATCTAGACCCTCTTGTGAAAGAATGTTGGCCTAGTATTGCAGTTTTATTTTTCTATTTAAATTGTGAACATTTGCTACGCACAGATTGCTACCTCACATATGTAAGAATGTCTGCTTATTATCGCAGTTTTATGTTTACACCTGTATTTTGAACTTTGTACCTATACCTATTATTGCAGTATTATTCTGCTACCTGTATTTTGAATGATATTAGCAGTAAGTTGTATGCACATATAGTGGACTCTTTAACTCATTAGTAGTTTAGCCCGATTTTTATATTGCATTTTTATACTGTACATGTGGTAGATGCACCTATCTCACCGTTATCCCTATCCCTCACTGTTCGCTACCTCATTTATTTGGTTCTTCGATGTAAGCTACTTCACGTTGTTGCATTGACTACTACTACCTCATTCACTTCGTTTAGCCTTGTAAGCTAAGCTCTAAGCTACACCCTGCCACTTTCTACACCAAGACTACACAGCTGCTACCTTTTACATTCTGATTTGTAATCTGTTTCCACCTAACCGGTCCTACCTCTCATATTCTGTACATGGTGTAAGCTAACTACTACCACACATATAGGATATAGGATACTTGATGTAAGCTGCACCTACGCACTGTTTTTTCCTGGATTGCACTGACTTCTACCTCTTATTCTTTTGGTCTCCTACACCCAACATCACAGCCTTTCTAAAATGGAGCTCAACGGCAAGCACACTTTTAGAATCATCTACCCTTCCACCCTCACCAAAAAAGCCACTAAACGTTTTAAACATAACTTCCTGAGGTCGCACCCCGAAACACCCTTTGCCGACACCCACTTCTCACCAAGCAAGGGTGCCCTGATTACTGATATCATCTTCCACACCTCACGCAGAGCCCAATGGAGAAAAGCGTTCCTAACCCTACTCACCGTCTCCACCACCAGGAAAACAACTCACGGCCTAACTCTCTCTATCACACCTTCCCACCTCCTCCCTGGCAGGGCTACCATTACTATCTACAACAACGGGATGGTCCTAATTCAATCCACTGACAAGATCCTGGAACTACTAGACAACCTGTTCCCCAAGTTTAAAGAGCACCTTTCCAAGCTGCAGACCCACACCCAGAACTCCACCAGCACTATCACCCCTGACGTCGTAGCCCCCGCCTACAACACCTCTACCCCCAGCACCCCAGTAAATGGCCCACCTGCTGTTAAAGCCCCACACTCCCCAAGCACAGTCACAAACCTCTCCACCTCAAATACTAGCCGCCCCTCTATCATGACCCCTACTACACCCACTCATACCCCCCCCATCCCTCTCCCCCCTGACATAACAACACCCACCCACAATTCGCCACCACCTGAACACACCACCGCCCGGAATTTATCCACCCCCCCCCCCCCGTCCCACCCCCCTCACGGCAGACCCCCCTCACTCCCCAGCTCCCTGAAACCAGGCTTATCTCCTCCACCGCACTCTTCAAGAAAGAAGTGAAAACCATCCTTCTGGCCAAGATCTCCTGAACCTTACAGGTGCTGGATCAGAGACTCTGCATTGCTCTGTACCTCTGTTCACTTTGGCCTTTGGCACTTTACTTCTACTTGGTGGGGATACCACTACATTACGCTCTCACTACCGACCAATATATGTTACACTTAGTTTACTGATTCACTCTCCCGATGCCCCCACTCAGTGTTCTCGCTATACTAGGGTATTGATATAAGCCTTCCACGCACCCAAGGTGTACCTGAACACCTAGGTAGTGGGGTCAATGACTTGTACCGTCCTATATTATCCTATATTATCCTGTTTACCTGATTGTATTTTGATATGTTTTATGTATGTTATTATTATCCTACCATGTTTGTACTATTATACTGCTCCCACTATCTCTGTTCACCCCTTCTGCCCTCTCTCCGTTGTGAAGCGCTCTGATAAGTGTAAGGATCTTGTTCGCGCTATATAAAACTTTGAATAAATAAATAAATCCTGAGATAGGTGGCTCCTCCCCTGGACTACAGTGCGCATGGGCATCGGCTCCATCCCCAGATTGTTTTTTTCCGCCATTGGGTTCGGATGCGGTCTCGACGTCTCTCTGTCGGAACCGAGAAAACTTACTTCTTTAAGGCCAAAAGGCCTTTGTTTCCCTACGTCGGTATTGTTTGCATACGGTCTCGAGTTTCTTCCGTCTCTGAGTCGGAATCTGCGGAGTCGTGTTACTCTTCGGACATCGAGGCCTTCTCATCGCAGCAAGACCACGACTTTTCAACATGGAGCGGAGCCCGTTTAAATACTGTCCCGTCTGTGGGTCCAAATACCCACATATCGACGTGCACCCGGTCTGTAATAAATGCCTCTCGCCAGACCATAACGAGGAGAACTGCATGGCCTGCTCCAAATTCAGGTCGAAGAAAACGCTCAAGCTTCGGTGCGCGGTGCGCCTCGAGGCCCGGCAGGCGGCCCCGGCACCAGATAACATCTTCGGCGACCCGGAAGAAGAGGGCCTAAGCCATCATCTTCAAATCTCACCACCTGCGACGGAGGTCGAGGCCGATCCCGAAGAAAACGACGGGGTCATGGACCAAGACCTTGAATACGTCGACGAGGTAGGGGACGACGAAGAAGTTTATGGGGCCGCGGAAGATAGCTCAGGGGATGAGCTATGCCCCGACAGTTACACGGATCAGGCTCAGGTCACGGGATCGCCACTCGGCCTTACCCAAGACCCTGCACCGCAAGCCACGGCCCCGCCTTCAGGCCCGGCCACGGACATACCTGCGGGGGCTACGCAGCCCGTATCGAAACCGAAACTGAAAGTATCGGTATCGACTGCACCTAAAATGGCCGACGCAAAATCGAAACCGAAACTACCGGATTCGAGTGCACCTAAGATGGCGGTCGTTCCACCAAAAACACAGAAGCCTGCTACCTCATCGGCTCCGTCGACCTCCGGTCCACAGAAGTCGAAGAAGACTGTCGAATCGACTGTGCCGAAGTCGTCGGCGGAGGATGCGTCCTCTAAGAAGGTCGCTCGTCACGGGTCGACCGGGGCGACGCCGGCAAAGTCCACAAAAGTCGTCGACAAACATTCGGTGCCGACAGGGACGCCGTTAGACGGACGCATGGTTGAGGCGGAGTCTGCAAAATCCCTCGGATCGAAGGGCGGAGGCTCGACCCATAGGTCCAAAGACTCCGTGTCTACAGCTGCAGCATCGACGTCTAAGACTCCAAAGGGACCACAGAACGTCGGAAGCGGCGGCACGGTGGCGGCCTCCTCGTCGGCGCCAGGTGCCGCAGTGAGTGGCGCATCTCACATCGCTAGTTCACTGCAAAGAATTCGTGATAAGGCCACTGCGACGTCGGCTCCCGCGCCGTCGCACCAGAAGCCGATGGACATGCCTGCAAAGCCTGCTGCCAAGCTTCTATACATTCTGCCGCCGAAGGAGGCACCGAAGGCCTTTGCACCAAGGACGGCGCCGAAGACATCTGAATCTTCAACGTCTGGTGGAATATTGGGTCGACAACACGACTCAGGAGACGAATCTGAGCGTTATGTCGACGCGGACACGGGCAAGTTGACCCTTTATAAGCAGAAAATCACTTCCCAACCAGTGGACTCCTATGTTATTCCACTGAAGAAGAAAAGGCCTGCACAGAACATTCCTGCCCTAGTTGAACCTATCCAGCCTCCGCCTAGGAGGAGTCCAACACCTTCCCCCGACCACTCTGGGGGAGAGGAGGAAGGACAAGATGACCAGTACAATTTCCCCATCAATGACCCTGATGCACAACAGGATTCCTATGATGACACAGGTGACCAGGGAATCCAACAAGTGGGGCAAGACCCACAGCTTTTCAGTGCACGTGCATCCCCAACAGAGGATTCTGCAGGTTTTCATGCACTCATTGAACGGGCAGCTGCTAATCATGACGTGGACATGCATGCTGACCCAGTGGAGGAAGATTTTGTATTTGACACTTTTTCAGTCTCTGAAAGGACAGTCAAGACACTTCCTATGCTCGAAGGTGTCCTTAAGCATGCTGCGGAGATCTTTAAGGAGCCTACCAGAGCGAGAGTGGTCAACCCACGCATCGAGAAGAAATACAGGCCAGCACCTGCAGACCCTGCATACATTCGGGGACAGTTGCCGCTTGACTCTCTTGTAGTCGCAAATGCCCGCAAACGGGCAAACTCCCAGACAACGGGTGAAGCTCCTCCCCCAGACAAAGAGTCTAAAGTGCTTGAGGCAGGGGGCAAAAGAGTAGCTGCGCAGGCTGCCAATTTCTGGCGTATTGCAAACACACAGGCGCTATTGGCACGTTATGATAGGGCGCATTACGACACCCTAGAGCAACTTTTACAACACCTGCCTACGCAGTTTCAAGAGGGTACCAAACTGCTCATAGAGGAGGGAAAACTCATATCCAACGCAGCAATAAAGTGTGCACTTGATGCCGCAGACACAGCAGCTAGGGCTATTGACACTAGCGTCATGCTAAGACGACAAGCGTGGCTACGCATATCAGGGTTTAAAACAGACATTCAAACAACAATACTCAACCAGCCCGTCAATCCTGATACTGTTTGGTCCTGATGTTGACACCACCCTCGAAAAGATTAAAAAAGACAACGAAACAGCTAAGTCTATGGGGGCCCTTCAATCACAACAATTCCGGGGTAACACTTTTCGTCGCTCAGGTGCACGTGGTGTTACCCGAGGACAGATGGGTCAACAATCACAGTTCACTAGAGGTGGAGCACAGTCCTCGTACCCCAAGCAGAATAAAGGGGGTTATCGAGGAAACAGCACCAGGGGACGTGGCAGAGGAAACAACTCCCGTTCCTCTGCCCCGAACAAACAGTGACTCTCTGTCACTGCCCCCCGACCATTTAACACCTGTCGGGGGGAGACTCCAGCAGTTCCTGCCAGTCTGGACCAACATCACCACAGACAGGTGGGTAAGACAACTTATCCAGTACGGTTATTGTCTAGAGTTAACGTCCACTCCACCCAACATTCCACCAAGGCAACGTCCTATGTCCGCAGAGCATTTGCACTTATTGCAGCAGGAAGTAGTGGTGATGCTGCAAAAAGGCGCAATCGAGCTCGTGGCAGTGGAGGAGGAAGGCACAGGAGTCTATTCCCTGTACTTCCTTATTCCAAAAAAGGACGGATCCCTCAGACCCATTCTGGATCTGCGCCCCCTCAACCTGTATATACTGTCAGAACATTTCCATATGCTTACACTGCAACAGATTCTTCCCTTGCTGAACCAAGGGGACTTCCTAGCAACCTTAGACCTCAAGGATGCTTATTTCCACATACCACTACACCCGTCCCACAGAAAGTATCTCAGGTTCACCATCCAAGGCAGGCATTATCAGTTCAAAGTCCTACCCTTCGGAGTGACCACCGCCCCCAGAGTGTTTACCAAGTGTCTGGCGACGGTAGCGGCGCACCTCAGGAGGCAGAACATACATGTCTACCCCTACCTGGACGACTGGCTTGTTCAAGCAAAGTCGGAACAACAGTGCGCCGCGGACATGTCGACCACCATTCACCTCCTTCACAGTCTGGGCTTCTCGTTGAATTACCCAAAGTCGCACCTTCAACCAGCACATGTGCGGCAGTTTCTGGGTGCGACAATAAATACCCTGACTGCTATGGCTCAGCCAAACAAGGTCAGGATAGACCGCATGCGGTCTCTAATCCAAAAGTTCAGGGCGCAACACTCGCTTCCAGCGAGAGTGTTCATGCAGTTGATAGGCATGATGGCCTCCTGCATCTTCATAGTCCCTCACGCGAGGTTACATATGCGTCCGCTCCAAGAATGTTTGGCAAATCAGTGGACACAGGCTCGGGGACAAATGACAGACCTAGTGTTGGTTACCGGTCGGGCATACAACTCTCTGCATTGGTGGAATCCACACAACCTTTGCAAGGGCCGACCGTTCCAGGAGCCAGTGCCACAGATTATCTTGACAACGGACGCATCTCTCCACGGATGGGGAGCTCATGTGCTCAATTACACAGTGCAGGGACTATGGACGACGCAGCAACAGAAGATGCACATCAACTATCTAGAACTGATGGCAATCTTCATGGCGCTCAAGTCCTTCAATGTACATCTGTGCAACAAGGTAGTGTTGGTCCGGACGGACAACATGACAGCGATGTACTACATTCAAAAGCAGGGAGGCACCCACTCGCCACAGCTGTCTCATCTGGCTCAGAGCATGTGGAAGTGGGCCATTCAAAGGAACATTTTCCTCATGGCAGAACACCTCCCGGGCAAGGACAATCAGATGGCGGATCTGCTCAGCAGATACAGCCATCAGATGCACGAGTGGGAGTTACATCCATCAGTACTCCGCCCGTACTTCCAGCAGTGGGGTCATCCAGAGATAGACCTGTT